>NC_056734.1:178926461-179101461 GCF_019279795.1 Protopterus annectens
AGGCTGATGAATGAAGAGAATGAGAGAGAGAGAGAAGGTTGGATGATGTGGGGATAGTGGATCAGGAAGTGAAACAGATTAGCAAGGAGGAAGTAAAGACAGCTATGAAGAGGATGAAGAATGGAAAGGCTGTTGGCCCAGATGACATACCAATGGAAGCATTGAAGTGCTTAGGAGAAATGGCAGTGGACCTTTTAACTAGATTGTTTAATGAAATTTTTGAAAGTCAGAGGATGCCTGAGGAGTGGAGAAAAAGTGTTTTGGTACCTATCTTTAAGAATAAGGGTGATGTGCAGAGCTGCAGTAACTACAGAGGGATAAAATTGATCAGTCACAGCTTGAAGTTATGGGAAAGAGTAGTAGAAGCTAGGTTAAGAAGGGAGGTGATGATTAATGATCAGCAGTATGGTTTCATGCCAGGAAAGAGCACTACAGATGCAATGTTTGCTCTGAGAGTGTTATTGGAGAAATACAGAGAAGGTCAGAAGGAGTTGCATTGTGTCTTTGTAGACTTGGAGAAAGCATATGACAGGGTGCCTAGAGAAGAGTTGTGGTATTGTATGAGGAAGTCGCGAGTGGCAGAGAAGTATATAAGAGTGGTACAGGATATGTACAAGGGTAGTGTGACAGTGCTGAGGACTGCAGTGGGAGTGACAGATCCGTTTAAGGTGGAGGTGGGGTTACATCAAGGATCAGCTTTGAGTCCTTTCTTATTTGCAGTGATGATGGACAGGTTGACAGATGAGATCAGACAGGAGGCCCCATGGACTATGATGTTTGCAGATGACATTGTGATCTGTAGTGAGAGTAGGAATCAGGTTGAGGAGACTCTGGAGAATTGGAGATATGCTCTAGAGAGCAGAGGAATGAAGGTCAGCAGGGCTAAGACAGAATATATGTGTGTAAATGAGAGGGAGGGTACAGGAATGGTGAGGATGCAGGGAGTAGAGTTGGTAAAGGTGGATGAGTTTAAGTACTTGGGATCAACAGTTCAGAGTAATGGTGAATGTGGAAGAGAGGTGAAGAAAAGAGTACCGGCAGGGTGGAATGGGTGGAGAAGAGTGTCAGGAGTGATTTGTGACAGACGGATACCAGTAAGAGTGAAAGGGAAGGTCTACAAGAGGGTAGTGAGACCAGCTATGTTATATGGGTTGGAGACAGTGGCATTTACAAAAAGGCAGGAGTCAGAACTGGATGTGGCAGAGTTAAAGATGTTAAGATTTGCAATCGGTGTGACTAGGATGGATAGGATTAGGAATCAGTATATTAGAGGGTCAGCTCATGTTGGACAGTTTGGAGACAAAGCAAGAGAGACGAGATTGCATTGGTTTGGATATGTGCTGAGGAGGGATGATGGGTATATTGGGAAAAAGATGCTAAAGAGGGAACTGCCAGGTAAGAGGAAAAGAGAAAGGCCTAAGATAAGGTTTATGGACGTGGTGAGTGAGGACATGCAGGCAGTTGGTGTGACAGAGCAAGATGCAGAGGATAGGAAGAAATGGAAAGAGATGATCCGCTGTGGCGACCCCTAACGAGAAAAGCCGAAAGATGATGATAATGATCTGTAAAGTATCTACATGCATATGTCAGATGAGATCAGTGTAGTAATAAACAGATGTGCATTAGTACTTTGGGTTTGTACTGTCAATGTGCTGAAATGCTGTTTCCACCCTGTACCAATGCCACAGGTGTGGCTACTGACATTACTTCTCTCACACAACTATTTATATCCCTCTGATATACAACTGGGGCAGCAGCCTGTAGCTGGTGAGTATGGAGTTGCTTTGTTTAGGTTTGCAAATATGGCCATCTATTTGCCATGCACACATTTAACACACCTACCCATAATGCATGCTGTACATGTTCATTTTTGTTAGTGTTAACTGCACTGCATCACAGTGGTCACCATGGTGGCATATCTGTAGGGTACAAAAGATTCCTGCAGTATACCTAACAACCTGTCAGAGAAAGATGTGTGGACAGGGATGAACTTAATGGTGGGTCAAATGGCCTACAGTAGGGACATGTCTGAAACATTACCCTTATACAGTGGATACAACAGTGTATACACCACTATTACAATGGCAAATGTTCCTGATATAAACAATGGCAGACCACAATAACACATTCCACACCTTTTACAACCTTTAATGTGATCCTAACATGAGCAATGACTGTGTAATATGGAATCCTATGTTAGGACAACAAATAAGGGGAATCAAACCTTAAAAAACACTGGAAGGCATATGTGTGCATACACTCCAAATAACATATTGTGGAAGCAACTTGTGATATACTGACAGCATTCACTCTTCTTGAGTACACACCTGACATCAAGTACAGGGCCTCAATGTCACACCAAGTGATGCTCTGCTGTCCAAGAAGTATGTCCAAGACATTTGCCACTCACCTGCAAAAGAGGCAGCCGTTGCTTTTACACATCTTACAAACCATGAAATGGATCCCATATCCTAAAGGTAGCACTCAGGAGTGGGAAAAGTAGCCTTATGTCACCATTGCATATACCATGGTAAACAGTGCAGTCATCTATGTGTGTATGAACTATGGGACAACATTGATGTAGAAAACAAACAGATGCCCATCCAAAACAGATGACAAAACATGTTGCAAACTGGTCATGGAGGCTGTCCAGAAACATGCAGCAACACTGAGGGACTTGCAGAAATGTCTAGCAAGTACTGCCTGTGCAGTACCTGTGTCAACAATTGCCTGGATTCTGCATAAGTGTGGCCTCTGGGTTAGGGTACTCAGACGGAATAGATGTCCCACATGAAACATCATCCAGGGCTCCGTACAGGTAGCATAAGCTTAACATCAAGTCTCCCAAAGGCATGTGTTGCAATGTGTAATGGTGTCATGAAACCAAGGCTCAAACCTACAGACAGTATTTATAAAGATACATGGGATACACAAGCAACACCTCACTCCACCTCAGGGCCACCATCCCCAATTATTAGCTTGCTGGTGCCAGTGTACACCTTTAGGGTTGCTGTTCATTAGCTGGAACTTGGCCAGTAGACATGGTGTTTGGAATTTGGAACACTGCAAAATAACATTCATTTGTGGCCCATAGTTGTCAAGCATCTACAATAAGGCTGAGGATGTGGAGGGGTGCCACGTTGAAACAAAATAGTGAACAGAAGCATACATCCAAAGCTCGCTATGAATGGCTGTATCTGAACACAGTCAAGGTTATGAATTGTGCCAGACATAACACAGACTCTACAGCAATAGTGAAGCCACTGTGTGACCTCCAAGGACTGTGCACATGAGCTGACCTTGCAATCTGGCAGAGTTAGGGGACCTTTGTAGGGCAGAGTGACCAAATAATGGCAAGTGAAGATGGGCCATGCTAGTATACCCTTTCCAGGAATAATGACTGCTGTGGTTCACTTAACAGGTGCTGAAACAAACCATCATGTTAATGGTGTGCACACTTATGCAACCCACATATTGTATGCATCTCATTCAGCATCTGAACAACTATCACATTTGTTTGATACTGCATTGGACTGCACAGGTCATATGTCACATATCAGGTGTGTGTAATTTTAACAAATGCAGTATTGTAGCCTCATTGCATATCATAGAAGAGGCTGGAATGTCGACAAGGGTGTGTACACTCCTCATATCCACGATAAGCTTTGAAGGTTGTCAGTGTAACCAGATTTTATTGCACATACATGCACTGCTGATGAGGAGATCTGCAAATCAAAGGTCAGGCATTAATTATTGACATCAGTCCTCAAATCATCCCAAGTATGTGTCAGACAAACACATAGGGGCTGTGAGCAACAGAGCAAACATAACTGCCACACATATACACATTCAGCAACGGTGTGTACACTTGTGATGTTTAGTGCACAGTACATGCCATTGTGTTGGACAGGTGCACAGCAATACTGTGTACATGGGTGCAGTGTGTTCCAGGGGAAGGGGCATCACCTACTAACACAACTCATGCATCACAGAAATGTATAATGTTGGCAACAAGGATTGAGTATGGCTGCAGTGCATGCTGTTGAGTGCCATATGTTATGCATGTTGACTGTTGGGTAATGAGAGGTCTGTGTGAAATCTTTGTGCCATCTCACCTGTAAGTGTGTGTGTGTGTGTGTGTGTGTGTGTGTGTGTGTGTGTGTGTGTGTGTGTGTGTGTGTGTGTGTGTGTGTGTAAAAGTAAACAATAATATAAAGGTCTTAATCTACATTTCTTGTCTGCCTCTCACAGGTGGCAAGGTGGGTCAGGGTCCCTCTTGCAGGCAAACTGATGTTAGTGTCCATACAGACTCTGACAATGACGATAGGCATAGTGAGGCACAGGCAGGGTTGTCAGGGTCTGAATCTGTGCCATTGGTTGACATCCCACTTTTATCCACCCATCCCTCACACAGACACAATGCCCATACATACCCCATCACCAGTGGCCATAGATGAGGGAGAGTTGATGGGTGTTGGCATGGGACAGGAAAGTGTGGTGACTATGGCAAGTGTGTTTGTACACAGCAGCCATAGCCGGATGACCGGTGAGGTCCCACACAGGCAGATGTACAGGGGTGCTCATAGGAAGCCTGCTGGCCATCATGCCCCTGGCAGAAGTGCCACAGCAGGTGTCCCCAGACACATGTTTCGGGCCATCATGGAGGCACAGGCACATATGGAACATTACACCAGATATAGTCTGAGGCTGCAGAGGGCTAATCTTCCTGCTGTACGTGACTATATCCATGATCTTGCAGATGCCCACCATTATTTTGCAGAGGTCATGGTAGATGGATGGCTGGGATGGTGGGAATCCTCGACCGTGTGGTGTCTGTGGTAGAGCAAGTGGTGGGAGTAGGGCGTTGGCCACATGGGCGTAGGTCAGCAACACTAACAGGTGGATGTCTAAGTCAACATGCAACATCTCACGGCTGCTCCTGTAGTGGCAGTACCAGCACCAGCACCAGCACTGCAGGGGGGTGCTGTCCACACCACAACACAGCAGGTCACATACACAAGGTCCTGGCCAGTTCCAACAGGGATGTGGACAATTGTCATGATCAGGGGAGAGTACCATATCTGGGCTTCTGCCTGGTAGCACCCATGCAACCCCTGGCAGGTGCAGTTCCCATGTCCATGGCTGGACATGGTGAACTGTACACCCTGCCATGTATGGTCCACAGCTGTCCAACATACAACTGTATAGGGCAGCCACATCACCAACACAGCTAGGGGACCTCCATACCTACACACACCACATCTGCACAGGCTAATTAATAAAGGACCTCCTAACCCACACACATGTTGTCAACCAAACGGCTGAGCATAGGCCTCTGGCAAACCCACACTACACCCTGTGCATATGATGATACCTGTGCCACTTCCCTGTCATCCATACCATCAATGCAGAGACATGCTAATATGGTTCTGATGCACAGGGTGAATGTACTAAAGTTTAGCAATGTAATGCTGTTTAACGTGTTGTCATCTGGAATGCTTAATGCTTACACGTCAGGGTGTGTAGCTGTCCAGCCATGATGCATTATAGCTGTCATTAACACTGACTGATTGTGGTCTCCATAATGTATTCTGTTTGTGTTCTAGGTGTCTATGTGTCAGGAGGATGTTCGTCTGCTGTGCTTTCCTACAAGGGGTGTGGCCCTGTGGTGACACATTGACTGTGTCATATCCCGGCTACAGCTGAACACAAGTAACAGGTCTGTACAACAGTTGCTGCATGTGCCACATGGCTGATAGGTCTGAGGGGTGTATACAGGTGAGCACATGGTGGCTGATGTAAGCAGCTCTTCTAGAGTGGACAATGGTAAGTGTACTGGGTGGCACACACCAAATATTTGTAAATAACACAAACTCAGAGGCTTTTGTGTTGATGCAATACACAGAGAATACTGTTCACATGGATGTACTTCATTTTGCAGATAACTCATTTTGGCCTATGTAATTCCACCAAATCCAAATTTCCAAAACATCACATCAATAAATAATTAGTCCGTCAGTTTAATGTAATTGAAAATGGTACTGGCAGGGTATATGTCCTCTTCCCCAATGTAGTGCAGTCCTGGAGTTGGTAAACATAGGTGTGCTGGTGTGGAGGGCACAGCCTTCCACTTTGGAGGGTGTGGGATGGTGCAGAACTACACATAATGTGATTAACAACTACTTAACCTCTTAACATAAACTGTACATTATAACAGCACACTAAGTGGGGGATATGCACAACAGTAACACCAAAGTCAGTGGCTGTGCCCACAACAACCACACCCAACTATATATACCAACTCCAGTATCACTGTACAGCTGTACAGTAGGGAA
The DNA here is from genome assembly GCF_019279795.1 of Protopterus annectens. Classification (NCBI taxonomy): domain Eukaryota; kingdom Metazoa; phylum Chordata; order Ceratodontiformes; family Protopteridae; genus Protopterus; species Protopterus annectens. Next base: position 178,932,797 of record NC_056734.1, read on the forward strand.
GAGGGCATTTACACATCCACTGATAGTTTTGATGGGATGAATTTCCACAAGATGATTGCTTTGAAATGTTGCCTTTTTCCAGTTAGATCTCTGACAAATGATCTCCTGGAAAATATATTTTCTGCTAACTGAAGTAGATCCCTTCACATGCACACACACTTACTTGGCAACACTGAGAGTAGAAACCCTACCTAGGTACTTATTGCTTCTAATGCATTTGGCCTTAATTGCACACACCACACAGCTTGTAGGGTGAGGTGTGTCCCGAGCTTTCTGTTAAGCGAACAACATCACCAGGCCTTGTACAGGCTTTGTACAGTATGGTAATGGGGGATGTACTGGGTGTTAATGGACAACACATAGTATTGTTCATTTACATTACTATTGTAATACAGAGCACCTCACTGAATCTCTTCAAGAAGAATCTCGATAGGTGGATGGGGGATCGTAGGTTTGTCCCAGGGATTACTCCCGTGTCACTATTAGACAGAGGCACAGTAAACTAAACCTTAAAAAGGGGCACAGTATACTTAAATCAAGGGGTGGCATAAGCCATACAGAATCGGGCTAGGCTTATAATTGTCCCAGGGCAGATAGCCTAGTATGAACCTATGAACCTATGAACCTATAACATACTGTCATAAACACAATGACAAACACATACAGTCATTGACACATTTGACAGACCTGGGTTTAGCAGTGTTGACTACCTTGTCAGTGAGTCCATACTGTTACAGAGTTTTTTGCACACAGCACATGCATCATTGGGCTGGATAGTGTCATCAGTTACCTGTATGGTTGATGGTAAGAGCAGTCCTCATACAGTGGACCTTGGGACATGTACTGGGAGTACCATGGTGTAAAGACAGTATACCCAGCACCCCCACCCCACATTGGATACTGTACTCACTGAAACCCATGATAATGCTCTGACAGCCACAATCACACATTGGCCAGGACTGAAATATAAACTCTTATCTAATTATTGCTAATGCAGGGATATGCATTTATTGCACATGCCACAGGGATAGTAGGATGAGGGTTTTGTCATGGCTCTCCTAATGTCAGCAACATCACCATCCCTTATAATGTATGGCAAGGTTTAGTGTATTTGGAGAATGTGACCTCCGAATGCTGTCTCCTACAAATACATACACACACACACACACGCACACACACACACACACACACACACACACACACACACACACACACACACACACACACACACACACACACACACATTTTCCAAGACTCAGAGGGTAAGCCATGTCTATCTACCCATTTGTAGAACAGTGTTATGCTGACACTGCAAGCTCCAGGCAGTGAAGAGTGTCATAAGGTACATTTAATATGAATTACAGCAGCAGCCCTTTCTAAGTATACCAATGAGGATGTAGTGGATGAGAAGGTCCTCAGAGTATTTTCAACTACAAGTTTACAAACACACAGACACTTTTATACTCAGTAATACACAGACACATGTATCAGTACTGAGGTCCATAGGTGCAGGTGTTCCTAGGTGTGTAGCTGGCTAATGTCCATGGAGAGATGAGAAGAGTAGGGCATGTGAGTACACCGCTATCATGCCACCTGACATTTGTCAGCAGGCCATCTATCAACTGATGCCACTTGAGTGATCCCCAGGGTGACAGTTAAATTCAACATCCACTCATCTGGTTTTCTCTTGAAGAGGATCAGTGAGGTGCCAATTGACATGTATGCAACATATATTGCATAACATGGCCAGTGTCTGGGTTAGGGACCTGTACCCAAATGTTCTGTTGATTTTGGTAGTCTGGTTGAGATATCCATAGCATGTGTTGCATATAGAATGGGGTTTTCTAGCTGTGGTATTCATAGCACAGCTGGGCAGACATGTCAGTATCAGTCAATCAGAGATTGCCTGTAAGCAGCCAAGATGAATACCTGACATCTGCACATCTGTACAGAGGACAGTAGCTAGCCAACAGGTTATGCATTAGGATGAATGTTTTGACAGATAGATGTCTGAAACTGATAGGTATGCCATTACTACATGACAGCAGTCCTCAATGATATGTCCTAAAAACATAGTAGTCTACAGTTAACATCAACATATCAGATCAATATCCAATAGGAGATACTTAAAAACATACAGCTCAAACACCAAGAACACAATAGTCAGTACTCAGAGTCCATCTTTGCATGCAGGGGTATATGGTTACAGTACTACAATCTGCAATCTACTCTTACTTGGAAAAGTACTGTTAAAAGTAGTAATGCAATGATACAATACATGCAAGTGTGACTGCATATAACCTGGGATTCTACCCAAGTATGAAACACATACAAAGAGAAAAGATTGTGGTACTACTCATGTATACTCATTTGTCCCATACAGTATACTCCCACCCCTTGCTACTGTAATGATAGCACATAGAAACATGTTATGTACATGGAATTAAATACACTTACTAAAGATGTCATTACCCTGCTATTTTATCAGACCGGAGTGTGATCTCTGGTTGCCAGGGCTGAGCTATGCTTAGCAGGTGTAAGCATTGCTTACATGTAAATGCTAAGCAGATTTGCACACTGGTAAGCAAAGCCTACATGGTGTAAGCCCGTATTTGTTTAACCATATGATAGCACCACTTATAATTGTGCAAACATACTTAACGTGGCTCAAAACTGCCTTAACCAGTCTGTATCCAACAGTCCTTGTTCTGCCTAGCAACAAAATAAACAGACTTTGCAGATCTTGAACCCAAGACCAGCTAGACTATAATCATAGCATTGATCCACTAAGCCATCTGAGCTTTAAGAGTGTTTGTTGCTTTTTTAAATATATCATTCAGTACACATACTGAATAGTAGTGAACAACTGCTTTGACTGCTACAATTGTTTATTACTTGTTAGTGAAAATAGTGTTGAATCAGTCATGTTTTTATATCTAAATATACACATATCAGATGAATATGGTGGGATACATCTGAGAAGGTATATACAACACTCAACATGTACATGCACTCACACATACATATATATATATATATATATATATAGATCTATACGCATATATATATATATATTATATATATACATATACATATATATATGTATGTATATATATATATATATATATATATATATATATATATATATATATATATATATATATATATATATATATACATATATATATACACACACACACACACACATGTATGTATATATATATATATATATATATATATATATATATATATATATATATATATATATATATATATATATATATATATGCATATCATATATAGCATATGCCCATAACATGTAGTGGAGTAGTCATACCTCATCACCATAACTCTCAACCTCTTAGTGCAAGGGAGAATAATGTTAGTATTGCAGTTATAAATGTAAAATGTTGCTACAGTAACAGGGATTGTGTCAACATACATGTTGCAAAAGAAGGCTCTTCTGTAACTGACACGTATGCCATCAATTACTGACAGACATCATAAAATCATCATAGTGAAGTACCACACAGATCACAGTAATGATCTTTTGGAATACGGCAGAAATATGAGAAATAAACGTAGACAGTCTGAAACAATCTGGTCAGTCGAGAGGTATACACAGTACTCCTTAGTGCAAGAAATGTGGACCAAGCCTGACAAAGGGGATATTTAAAACCATTAAAATGGGGATATATCACAAATAATGGCACAGATAAGCTCATACAGTTGATGCATTCATACCCTCCTGTCTGTTCTAACACATATTAACTGGAGGAGCTGAGGTTCCAAGCCTACATACTTCCCACTAGTTAGTGACATACATCTTCAGGGCATCCCACTGCTTTGTCAGAAATACACAACACATATGGTGGCCAAACAACAGTACATCTGACTGACAAATATCTGGACATAACATCACACTAGGGTAAATACACTGGGCTGTTTGGCAGGTAACAAGCACTGTCTAAACTGCAGGCAGACTGCCACAACACTGACCCAATTTTCCTATGGGGGAATACACATGCAATTGCAAATAAAGCAGGCACTACAGGCATATAACAGCACAGAGTAACAGACACCAGTGTGAAAGTGCAAACCCACAACCAATCTCTACACAGTCACATTATGGTAAGCCTAATTAATAGTACAGTATATGGACTGTGTGAACAAAACCCATCATCATATTTGCCACTCACACACTAACCCTAGATATACTGGCCCAATTCACAGTGTAGTCTGATGCCTGAACATTGTATGGGACATGTCTCAGTCTGGCCCTACAAACATATAAGCTGACAGGGTACAATAAACTGGAGTAACATGCAATGTCAGATATAACAGGACCAAGAACAATGACATCTAGCCCAGTCTGTACACAGGCTAAATAACATATTCACAGTACACTGCTACACAATACTGACACTCTGTCAACAATCACCATAAGTATACAGGCCTAATTACTGTACAGACTACAACAGAATATCCAGGTTTTGTCCTCAAATATAAGGCCTCCTGTGCATAACATGTCTGTCAGTCTGATATATCACTGGCTTGATATCAGGAATGATGTCAGTAAATAATGATATACTGTATATATCCACCTCTTACTGCATGACATTTGGAAAGGGTGACAGACTTGGGAGGCAGAGGCACAAACACAGGGCCAATATGGACATATTGCTGTGATAAAATGAAAACATTGCTATTGTAACAGGGTTTGTTGTGACATATCTCTTCTGAGGGATATGAAGTCAGTAACACACATGGATGTTACCATTTACTGAATGCAATCATCAGAGTATGCTACTGCATTTATAAATGTGTGAGTAACACACCACATCTAAGACTCCAAACTTTGGCCAGTCTGCAGATAGCCCTACAGTTGAGAGTTTTTTCAACCACATAACACTGTTATGTCAGACTTTAAATCATGCAGAACAGCCATATCCACACAAACCCTGTTAAACCAACATTACTTCAAATGTAGAACAGCAATACTTACATTCTGTCCCCATGTCTGGAACATCCCCCTCTAGTTTGCTGGCCTGTCTCCACATTGTTTGTTATAAAAGGTATTTCCAACTACCCTTTGTGATGCTGCGTATCAGACACCTACATGACGTCCTGCTCACAGTGAAGGAAAAGAGCCAACACCCACATGAAGTACTTAGTTATAGGATTGTGTTTACATGCAATTGGCTATAGAAATGATACCGCAGCTGTTCCATGTGCAATTAGTAAGTGGGGGACTCCAATTCGTGCACAGGCCATCAGCTAATCATGAGCATTACCTACAAAAGTCAAGCTGGTGCCTATGGAAAACATATGCATTTTTCCACATCTACCAGAGAGGGAGAGAGAGAGAGATAGAAAGAAAGAGAGAGAGAGAAAGAAAGAAACAAAGAAACAAAGAAAGGGAGAGAGAAAGAAAGAAAGCAAGAAAGAAAGAAAGAAAGGAAGGAAGAGAGAAAGAGCCAAGTGTGTTTGTGTATTATTTGTGGGTGGACAGGTATTATAATGGTTGCCTATATTGTTCACTAATCCATACTGTAACATAGCCATTGCACATGGCAGTAGACATTTATGGCTGTGGATTGTCTACAACAACTTCTACAGTGTTTGACAACTGTTGGCCTTGTAATGTGGACATTGGGACATATAGGTCCTCAATATAATAATGTAGCAAAACCCACACCACAATGGATTCTGTTATTAAACAATCACCCAAACACCATGCTGATGGTATACACACAAACACACACTTGCCAGTACTGAGTTTCAAACCCCTACCTAGCTATGTTTTGCCATCACAGTGTTACACTTTTATCATATGCTCCACACAGCTTACATATTGGACAGCTGTCCAAAGGAATCTTTGAAGCTGAGTGACTTCAGTAGCAGTGCTAAAGGAGGGGTAAGGGAGTGACATCAGCAGCAGTGCTAAAGGAGGGGTAAGGGAAGGGCAGTAAGTGTAAATGTCCACAAAATCAGATGTCAACAAAGACACACACACATCATTACAGTTGCCAAGACCAGGATTAGAGCTCCTACCTAACTAGTTTGCTACACTATGATATTACACAGTTATCACAGGTGCCACAGACCTTACATGTTAGAGAGTTGTCCAAAGGTATCTTTGAAGGTGAGTGACATCAGCAGTAGTGCTAAAGGAGGGGTAAGTGAAATGTAGTAAGTGTGAATGTCCACAAAATCAGGTGTTAACAAAGACACATCCACTTTCTAATGCAAACACACACATTATCACAGTTGCCAAGACCAGGATTAGAACTCCTAATCGACCTAGGTTGTTACACTACAGTATTACACAGTTATCATAAGTGCCACATAGCTTACAGGACTGAGACTTGGCCAAAGCATTATTTCAATGTGACTGACATCAGCAGACATGCTAAATTAGGGCAATGGGAGGTGCAGTGAGTGTGAATGGCCTCAAAATCACTTATCTCCACACACACACACACACACACACACACACACACACACACACACACACACACACACTTGCCATGTCTGGGATTAGAACACCTTTCTCACTAGTTTGCTACACTATACTATTACACAATTATTGCGAGTGCCACAGAGCTTATAGAGCTGAGATTTGGCCAAAGGGTCATTTCAAGGTGACTGACATCAGCAGGCGTGCTAAAGTAGCGCAATGGGGGGGGGTAGTGAGTGTGAATGGCCTCAAAATCATTCATCTCCACATCCACACAGTTTAACAGTTACCATGTCTGGGATTAAAACTCCTAACTAGTTTGCAAAACTACAGTATTACACAGCTAACGCAAGTGCCACAGAGCTTATGAAATTTGGCCAAAGGGTTATTTCAAGGTGACTGACATCAGCAGGAGTGCTAGCATGGCCAATGGGAAGTGCAGTGTGTGTAAATGAGACATAAATTATTCCTCTGGAAATACACATACACACACACTCAGTCACACACAACTTTACATTTGACAGGACTGAGTATACAAATGCTACAAGAATACTGATTTGTACTATTGTGTTATTCAGTTATCACAAGCACCACAGACACTATAGGGCTGAGGGCTACCAAAAGGAATGTCTACAGTGATTGACATTAGCACATCATGTGATATCAGTCAATTGGATGTGTAGTGGATGGGACAGGTCTCAAAATGGAATTCTCTCTCTCACTGTCTGTCTCTTTCTTCCCCACATCTCTGTGTGTATGTTTGACATATTATAGTGTATTGGCCTTGGACATGTGTGAGTATTCCTATCCAATGTGCGTGTGAAGCATAAATGATTTACAATTTGGTGTGTGTGCACAGATATCTGCAAATGACAGATATGTATAGTCCACTGTGTTGTCAAGCATGGGCTTCATTTCTTTAAGTGTAGAAGCATGCCCAGTATGACCTTCTGTATTGAGTATGTGAATCCATTCCAGGTAGGGTTGTACTCCAGTCCAAGGTTTGGTGTTCTACACCTACAGCTAGCAACATATTTCTGCATGATATCTGTAGATAGGTTGACAATATGGAGTAACAATGGGCAACAGGGGGATACTGTAACTATTCCTGTCTGTGCTGCTTGTGTTATATGGTTGGTGTTAGCAGATATAGTCTGACATATGTACTGTTTTACACTGTGATGTATTATGTCATCAACTACTGACAGATATAATTATTTGCTCACAGTTATTTCCTGGGAAATACAAGGTGAATGAAGCTGAGTCCAGTATTGTAGTCCGTAGCCTACACATTCTTGCACACTCCTGCCATTCTGGAGGGGTAGCTGCAGACACTTGTTGATGGGTCTGTGTAAATGGCCCAGCACCTTGGTACTATGGTGGCTGAGGATCCCCTTCTTGTACATATATCGACTTAATAGAATGGCTATATCCTGCTGTGGCCATACCTCTCAGCTGTACAGATTTACGCAGGTTACTCACAGGCAGGGCTCATATATCTGGTCAGTTCCCCTTCACATTATGGTTTATGAGCAGGTTTGTAGCCATCCATTTCTGGGTTTGCAGGCAGGGGTAGTATGGGTACACATCAGAGTTTCAGACTTCATACACTCCATGACGTCCATGCTTCTACACCCTCCCACTCTGTTATTCTATTCTCTTCTCAACATTATGTGAGCAATATCTGAGAAGTATCCCTATAGATGGCCCTTCATCCCAACTTTATTTATGGATTGGTCCACAGCTCATGCAGTAGGACATGGGGGGCATGCTACTGGGATTTGTCAACATGGCCTTCCATTTGTGTTCTGTTGACTGTGTTAGGTTGTTAATTGGGACCCCATGAGATACCATACATTGGCACTGCAGGTGAGGCGTAGGCCTTTGACAGAGGACTGTAGGCCATTTGGCAGTGATGCTAGCCATCTGCAGCAGGGCAGTGCATTCTGACACTCCTACATTCCCAGGAGCCGAGACAATGGATTCTCCTGGGGTGACTGGGTAAGTGTACGAGATGTTAATGGCAATGGTTCCTGTCCATATTAATCCATTGGTCTGGATGCAGGCAGGGTGCTGCTTACAGCTAGGAAGACACCTGCATAAGACACCTCTTCAGCATGCCGCATTCGGTGGGTATTCTCTCATTACTTCATAACTGTGCCTTTTGTGGTCTGCCAGTGATTGGCCAGTCTACATCAGTATTCCATACTACACAGACAACTAATGTGCTGCTAACCTGTATGTAGAATTCCAAAGTTGTGTGCAGTTGACAGTTACATTTTATGCACTCTGTCTAAGGTACTTACACCTGTGTACTGTGTGTATGGGCCAACATTCATGGCATGTCCATCTTTCAGACGGTGCCAGATATTGACATCTGGACAGTAAGTATGGATGACTGCTGACATGGGTATTCCTGAGAAGCATTGTAGTTGGCACTGCAGTTGTCAGAACATGGCCTGTCAACCACAGTACTGCCCAAAGGCCACCGAGACACAACCCTCCATGCCTACATGCTGACCACTTCCAGGCAATATTGAACACACAACAACCTAACACACAGACCCTTGCATATTGTACACATGCAACAATCTATCCTGTAGATTGGGCCAGCTCAGGTAATCTGTGCTCCACTGATATTACTCCTCATACTTACATGTTAGTGCATTTCTACATAGGATTGTTGGGGGGGGGGCACACCTGATGACTTTAAACATTTGCTATGATTGTACTATTATTTCGGTTACTCTGTTGGCTTCCATTTCATACTGTATTCTGACCTACCATGCAGACTGGAGGCATATCAGTAGAGTACATATCTTAGGTTTTATTGACCTACATTTCAGTTTCAGACTTCTTACCCTAAAGAATTAACATACAACTGCCAGACCTGTTGTAGTCTGTCTGTGTAGGCCAGGAGTGGGGCTGTTCACCATTGCTATCAATTGGAGCCCTTAGCACAGCCTTTCTTTATGGTCATCTGCACCTGTCCTGCTGGCTGAGGCTGGTGGTGGATATGTGAGCCTCACTGACATGCATGTGTGTGTCCTATGGACAGACATTTGGGCCACCACATGTACTTGAGTAGGATTTGTCACCTTGTCTAGTACTGCTTAGTATGTTTAGACTAGTATTTTTTTATGGATTTCATGCTACCCATATAGGTGTCCACTATCTGCTGCCATCTTATTCAGCCACCCAATTCCCTTGCATGCTCACGTCCATACCATAGATACAACCATCAGAACATACTACTCCATTCAGTAATTGATAGGAAGAGTGACTTACCTTGTGGCTGGGCCAGTATTGAGGACAGTGCTGGAGGGCTGACTATGTCAGATGCACATAGTACACTCCCTATACATGGTAAAGCACAGGTAGTGTCATGTTTGGCATCCCTTTTACTGTATGTGTGAGTCAGAGAGAGGTGTCATTCCCTGGTTCCCTACTTCGTCAGTGTATGTGCTATACATTACCTCTTTGACAAGGCCTGGGCATATTGGGTATGCCTCTTTCTGCCTACATGGGCAGGCTCAGGTAGTCCCTCCTCCGAGTCACTCTGTGCCTGTGATGGCCTAGGCAATGGTGGGGGGGCTGTGCAGCCTTGCCTCGTGCTGTTCCTGCTGCAGCTGTTTCCACTGGATCATATTGTGTAGGATGGCACATACTATAAACATTTGTGCACATGTTGCTGGAGAGTACTGCAAGGCTCCACCGGACATGTCCAGGCAGCGGAACTGTGACTTGAGCATCCCAAACTCATGTTCTGTTATGATTCTGGTTTGTGTGTGTGCCCCATTATGGAGTTCTTGTTTAGGTGTACGTGCATTTCTGAGGGGTGCCATCAGCCACGGCTGCAATGCGTAGCCAGCATCCCCCACTAGGTGGCCATATGGGATGTCCCCAATGGCAAATGACTAGTACAGCTGTATCATATGCCAGATTTGGGAGTCATAATAGATTCCAAGGCTGCCAGCACACACATTCAAGATAATGCTCTGGGCATCGCACATGACCTGGCAGTTGATGGAGGGGAAGCCCTTGCGGTTTATGTAGATCCTACCCCACTCACTGTGTTGTGCTTTGATGTGTATGTGCGTGCAGTCTATAGCACCCACTACCACAGGGTGTTCTGCTATTTGGTGGAAGAGATGCATATTGCTGGTCAATGCCTCATGGGTGTTGAGGAAATATATATGTTTACTGGCATGTGCTGACATGGCATCCAGGAACTGGTGGGGTACCCTGTATGCTGATGCCTGTGAGATCCCCATGATATCCCCAGCTGCCTTTTGGAAGGTACCTGTGACTACTATTCTTAAGCCTACATATACCTTGGTATCCACTGGGTTGGGTTCCTCTCTGTTGGATTTGTGTGTGAGACGTGGCCAGCACAGCTCAACAAAATTGCTGTAGAATGTCACTATCCACCCTATAGCGCTCCACTATCTCCAGCTCATGTAGTCCCTGGTAGCTTACCCTGGGTCAGTACACTCTTCCCCTCCTCCTCACTTTGGGATGGTCATCAGCATTCACATCCTCACCACCCTCAGCCTCTTGCACATATTGATGCATGAGAGCGAAAGGAGCCCCTAATATTTTGTTAGTTTGTTCAGGTAAAATTTTCCCATCTGTGTACACTGGTGGTGTAGAGTTTGTTGGAAAAAACAGGCTGAAAAGTGTTTGCATAGTTTATAGTATTGTGCTGGGCTGCTACCTGTGTAATTGGCTGATTCTGATACATTTCACCTGCCAGCTATGCTAGTTCTCCTTGATTGCCTTCCTACTGCTATTTTCTCTTCCCATTGCTTTCCTGTTTATGCCCCAAGGCCCGCCGCACATACCCAGTGCTCAGATGTGAACAGAGCTGCTATTTCCTGTTTTTTTTTTTTTAAACCTGGTGCACAGTGCACATACTCGTTTAGGCAATGTAAACACTGCTAGACAGCCTCAGACACCCCCCCCCCCTCCTTAGCTGTGCTTAGCTAAGGGCAAACACAGGCCACAGAGCTCAAATAAGCTTACAGCATGCATGACACACCCCCTTATGAGGCATACCTCTCAACTGTCCCTGATTTTGACTCAAATTTTAACTCTGTCCCTCTTAATCCCTCCTAAAACTAGTGACTTTTGGAGGAAAGGTGGTGGATTACACTTAATGAATAATGACAATAATTAAGAGTTATAAACTTCTTTTACTTCAGAAAATGTGTATTAATTCATATGCTCTGATTCTGTCAGTGTTTCAAGTTAATAGCACTAATATTTTAAAAGTGTCCCTGATTGTCCCTGATTTTTTTCTTGATGTGTCCCTGATTCTGTTGAAATTTGCCCCCAATTGGCTGAGAGGTCTGGGGTCATCCACCTCTTAGACTTGTTGCTGCACCTACACGTTTGGACACAAGCTAACACTGAGAGAAAATCTGTGATTCAGTATCAATCCCCTCATTTGCATAAACCAGAATGCTAATTCATAGTTACCACACTCACACTGAGACTTCCCCCTTAGCAAGCACTATTCCCTGGTATTGTTGTCTTATGCATGCCATTGACTATTATGGCAAAATGCTGATTTGGGTATAAAAGCTTATTTCCCCCCTTTTTTTTCTTATTTTCGTGGCGATCCCATTTGTGCACCGCTGTCCTACGCTTAAATGGCCAAGATCAGCCAAAAAAAATGTGTTTTTTATAAAATTGCAACTATTTCTCATGACAATGGCCATATATTTGGCCATTGGCATGCCTATTACATTGAATACATGCTTTCTTTCGAGCTGTCATACCTCCGTTTTGTAATTTGCAAAAATGTATTTGGTTAGTAACCAAGTACATTTCTGCATGTTACACTATTCCTGCACAGACACCTGCTTGCTTCCTGGATCGCTAATTCACCTCATTTGCATGTTTTTCACCACCAAATGAGGTAGTTAGCATATAGCAGTAGTGTCCATGCGGAAATAGTGTAGGCACTCGTGCATGTCTCTGAGGCTCGTTCCTGGATCGCTCGTTGGTCGTATTGAGTGCAGCAGCTCTTGCACTATTCAGGCACTCTGTGCAGAGCTTGTTGAATCCGGGGGAAACGTTTGTAATACTGTATGTGTATGTAGTGTCTAAACAGGAAAAACAGGTGGTCTGCACTTAGTGAAAAATATATTGTGATATAAATGAAAACATATATGTTAGTCTATTATAATTTATGGAGGGATGTTAATGCACAAACTGAAATTTTTGTATTAATATGTGCAGTCTTAAATCAAAAAATTGCAGGCATTACTAAACTGTTGAAATGCAGGAAAGCAAAATGAAACAGGTTTCAGTATTTTGAAGTTTTATGCAATGCATTTAAGAAATTTTCGTTACTATTGCTCATGTGGCTCAAGCTATGCCTAAAAAGTGTCCAAGGAAAATCAGTTTACTTAATTAATGAATATTTACATTTAAAAAAGAAAAATGCAGTAACAGATGAAGGATGGTTTGATAATTCACTTCTGAGAGCAACTCATAAACACTTGTTTCTGTTGAAAGCTATATATAAGCACAAGTGTTTGTTAAAGACTGGCTAGTTAGACAAGTTATTGAATCAGCTTTGTTAAGCATCTAAAAAAGAACAAAAATAACTTGTGCTGTTACCTTTTTCAGTCTTTAATGTTCAGATTCTCATAGCAAAACAAAAAAGGTACAGATTCATGAATTCAACCATACATTTCAGTGTGTGTGTGTGTGTGTGTGTGTGTGTGTGTGTGTGTGTGTGTGTGTGTGTGTGTGTGTGTGTGTGAGAGAGTGTGTGTGTGTATGTGTGTGTGTGTGTGTGTGTGTGTGTGTGTGTGTATGTGTGTGTGTGTGTGTGTGTGGAGGCGGGTATGTAGACATACTTGCTTACTATCACTATATTTCTCTTTTGTTAAATAACACTCAACTGTCCCATAAATGGTCCCCAAAAATACTCTTGTCTGTGAAAACATATTCTTAAGAAACCATATATCTGTGGTTTACAACTTAGAGCAACAACAATTCTCTTACAGGCTTAATTTTGTTTACAGTGTGCATGTAAGTGTAAAGAAAAATATTTAGGTGCTTAGTTTTCTTGCACAGAGAAAACTTTTGCTGTCCATTTTATTTTGTTAATAATTTTATCTTGTTAATAAGGAATAACTTGACATAAAATGTTAAAGGAGAAAGAAATGAGAAAAAAAAACACGATGAAGTAATCATATAATGCAAAAAGACCCTTTTTGTGCTGAGTACACAGCCAACTCAGTGTGATTTGCATGCAGCAAGTGAATGGACTGTTGTTTAATTACTGAGAAAATTTAACCCTCTTGAAAGTCATACTTTTGCAAACAATTTCTTTAGGTATTTAGAGTGGGAATCTAAGACTATAGATGCAGGTTACAGAAAACAGTAGTAGTACTGAGATTTCCATCTTAATTGTTTCAGGTAAAATTAAAGATACCAGCATCAGCTAAGCTGACATTAGATATGCCACTGATTATTGGCAGCATTCCTCTAAAATCTGCTTATTCATCTGACTTCCTGATGCAACCGATTAGCTCCATCTCCAAATAAAGGTAATATTTTGATTTTAAGACTTATTTTTGATGTGATACTGTTTCATAAAGACACGCAATGCCAATGTAAAAATATGTGTTACATTCTTACTGTCAGCATAGTCTGCGAGACAAAGTAGGAGTTCAGCATGGGGTGTGTACTGAAGACCTAATACTGTTTCTCAAAGCCATTTGATTTGAACATGTCACCCAAGAACTGAAAATTCCAAGTTCATCCATGAAAGCAAGATCTGCCTTTTGGCATTTAGTCACCTAGTAAAGACTAAACAAATAAATATACAACGAGAAGAAAAATAATTATTTTTAAATCTTCATTTCTCTAGTTGATTTCTTGCTAACATCAGTCTGCCCACAAATATTAGCTTGCTCTACAAAGTATCAGCATAAAGCTTTCACTCATTTCATTTTACATTTTGTATCCCAGACAATATAATATGCAGAGTACAGATCTTCCCAATATCTGTACATTTCTTTATTGGCTATCTTATCAAAGCCCATTTGGTCAAGAGTGATATATTAATTGGGCTTCACTGAATGTGTTTATATCTTATCCATGAGGTTTAGTGGACTTAGAAGTTATCCAAATTACGTATGGAGTAACTCCTGGTGTGCGGATTATGGTGGGCATTGCTTCCTGTGTAAAACATTTTTTATGTCAAGCATCTTATGCATCTATCTCAGTCATACCAGTTTAGATGAACTAGCAAAGTTATTGAACATATCAGCCTTCTCTCCCTCCGCATTTCCTGAATTATTTATATATCTGTAAAATATAGTTCTAGTCTGGATGTTGGGGGTGAAACGGAATTGGAAAATTTAGTAAAGGATGAAAGCATTTCATTTTTTTATCCACACTTTTCTGTTCTGTGTGGATCAAGAGCAATAATTCAGTATTCTTTAGCAAAACCACAAAAAGCAAAAAAACAGAAATCCAATGTCCAGTATCCAGAAATCCAGTATTCTTTATTCTAATTAATTTTAATCAAGCCTTTTATATCAAAACAGGAATTTCACTCAACAATTTACTTTGCTTTTTAACTTGAACTTTATGTCTACTTGGGGAGAGAGGAATGCTACATTTTACCCTTTGATTACTGGTGATCAGTAGTTGTAAGACGGTTGTTCATAAGTTCATAGGTTCATAGGTAGGTACTAGGCTATCGGCCCTGGGGCCTATACAAGCCCATCCAAAAAGGTACCCTGGCTTTTGCCACCCAAGAAAATTATTTTCCTGTGCCACGGTCGAGCAGAGCCACAGAGGTGATCCCCGGGGTGAATTTCCTATTTACCATGTATTGTATATTATATAGTCTGAGTTTTGTTTTTTTAAATCAGCACCACCAACGACTTGGATACACCTATGCCATTGGGGGCCTAATGAGGCTGGGATTACCATAAAATAGTGGAAGTTTGATATAATTCTGGCTAAGCTTAGTCATTTGTGGGCTGAAATGGCTAATCTTAAGCATGCCCTGGGTGGTTTCAAAACAGCAGTGGAGGAAGTGCCAGTCTTTTGTAGAAGCCATGCTGGGACATGACACTAAAAATAAGAATCACATTCAACAGCAGTTAATGACTTATGAAATGAATTCTCAGGAATGAATGAGAAAAGCAGAATATAGAGCTCACGTGTGTAATTTAAGAACAATGGATTACCTGAAGACAGTGAGGGCTATGAACCAATGCATTTGCCAGAACAAAACTTTAGTCTAGTACTAAATCACCCTTTTGATTTCCATTTATAGGTTAACTGAGACCATCCTGTGGGTAAGAAGAGCAGTTATAGGAAGCCAAAGCACTTAACACAAGCTTCCTCAGAGGGAATGTCTTGCTCTAAAGAACAGCAATTGAGCTAAAAGGTCTGTGACTGCAGATAATGTGGTCCACATAAAAAAAAATATCCACTTAAAATACAGTGGTGTAGAATCATAGATATAAGGGAGCTATCAGAAAGCAGATATACCAGCGTAGTTTGTATACTGAAAGGGTATCCCCAAATATAATTTGTATACTATGATGCAGACCATCACTTTTATAGGCATCAGATGGGAGATGCAGTGTGATTGGTCATGAATGAGCTGTTCAGGGAGGTTATTTATTTACTTTCATCCTGTGAAAATTAACAATGAGAAGAAAAACAGTGGTCAGCTACAGGTATCAGCCCCCCTCTAACTGAATATATAGCAACCCATAACAAATATGTGGAGAATACCATTATATTTGGCAGTTTGCACAGAGGTTAATGCTCTGAACTGGTAATGAGACATTTTCTTTAACAAATGCTATGTGGTTTGATTCCTTCCACCTTCATTTGCCTTTTGAGTGACTCTGAGTAAGTCATCTAACCAGACAATGCTTCAGGTTGTGTCCAGTAAGTTTACCTGATAAACAAATCTATACAATCAAATCAAATAAAAGACATGGTTTTAGGTGGTGTCTGCAACACAAGATAATCTTGTGTCCATGAATGCTACTAATCCCCATATTAACAAAGACAGAGGCTTTGATGAGCACAACCAAGAATGGGCAGATATGGAGTGGTCTTTTGGAGAAGGGGAGCTGCCTACAGAAGGAGAGATGCCACATTGCCTGTTTCAGTCACTTTAGTACTGCAAGGTAAGGTCAGATGGAGAGATTTATAGAAGTGCACAGGTATTTATGTAAGAGAAGATAACACTATTTTTATTGACTTTCTTGGAGCAACTATACCCCTTCCTACAGGACACGATACAAAATCTCATTACCTTATAAGATAACTGAGTTTTCAGTTCTAATGTCTTGCTTAGGTTTGCCACATTTCAAAGGGCAAGATCTTTATACTTGTGTGAGCATCTGAAGCATTTACTTGTTCCCGTTATTATTTCACACTGATTTTGCACAACACCGTTTTGCTCTTCTCCAGTTTTGTTTATTTTGTAGTAGTTGCTTAGAGGTTAGGGAGTTCTGCTTTTGATAATAATAGCTTCAAGGCATGCAGTCATATAACCTACATGTGGAACTACTTGGTCTGCCATTTCAGTTTTATCTTTGCTCCAGGCAGTGTCTTGATAGCCGTAATTATCGGTACACAGTTGTGGCAGTGCAGAGGACTGGAAAGTGAGAAAACCTGTACATAAACGTTCTGTATCAGGAAAGACTTGCACACTTGCTGATTCATGAATCTTGTTCAATTTAATGCATGCCCACTGTGTTTCCTTGATATAACCTGCAAGGCTGATCTTCCATCTGTACTTTGATCTGAGGGGTGGGTGGTTGTTAGACATCTTCACTGGGGTTAACAGTTTAGTATCATTAACATAGTTAAAAAAGGCATTTAGCAGCTATATGCATTCAGTGCTACAATGTTTATGTTACCAGGGTCAAGGCCACTTCAAAGGTCACGGTCATTGCTAGAAAAATGAGTCATCTTATATTTTGAAAACTCTGAGAAACCCTGATCAGTTTACACTAATGTTGATTTTCTTTTTAATCCTCACCATTACAGTAAGGAAAAATCATTTTCAAATTAGTGGATCATCTTTTTATAACCATACTCAAACTGTTGTGTTCAATCCACTGACTATGCAAAATTAACTTGATTCCCAAAGCGTTACTCCTGACATTATCATTGAAGCTTTTCCATGCTCAAATCAGGTCTTCTCCACACAACCATTATGACAAAGGGATCAAGTTAAGCTTGATAAGCCTTGACTGTTGCTTCTTTTAAAGGAATAAGCGACTACAACCAGTGGTTTAGGGGTTTAAAAAAGACTGCGTTCTATAACGTTGTAACAAATCCATCTAAAAACAACCTCAAGGTTATGCTGATAAATGTTAGGAGTCTTAACATGAAACAGCACAGTCCTCACCTTGGAAGACGCAGACATTTGTGCAATCATGGAGACCTGGTTCAAAGCTGTGGAGAGCACCACAGCCATACTGGGTTACACCTCCTTCCTCACATTCAGAGCACAAATTGAATGCATAAAAACGAAAGGAGACAGTGTACCAATATTCATGAAAGATAAATACACCTCCAGTTGGTTAAATAGTGTGATTCCTTGGAGATACTTTAGGTGAAATTAATTGTTGCTAGGACACCTATTCAAGTAATTGCCAGCTACAGGACCCCTTCAATAAATCAGGACACCCACTCTACCTATTTGGATCTACTTGAGTCTATCAAGATGCATCTGAAAACCATGGTTTTGGGTGACTTTAACTACCCATCCATTGACTAGGTAAATTACCCGTGCTCAAACTCACTTGCCCAAAGATTCCTTGACTTCACTAACTCCAATGCCCTGGACCAGCTGGTTCACACCCCCACAAGGGGTGTCAACATCCCAGATCTGTAGCTTATCAATATGGGGGACCACTGTAGCACCCTAATGTGAGGTCTTCCCTGATGAGATCTGACCACAAATTATCACCCCCCCCACAGCAGCAACTAAACTAAAAGACTTCTCCAAAGCAGATAAGAACCTCTTATGGGATGGTATAAATAGCTTTACTGCACCTCGCCCTCAGATGGAACTGGCAACTATGCTGAGATCTACAGCAGTGCTTTATCCAAACACCTATATAAATGTATTGACTCGGCTGTACCTGATAGGACCAAAACAAGCTCCTCAAGGAAGAGCAAACCTACGTTGTGGACAACTGCCATTATTGGGCTTTACAATAAGAGAAAGAAAATGCTGTCTAAGAGTAAGAGGGAGTGAGCTGGAAACTGGAAACACTCCCTCCTTAGCTTAAACAAATAAGACTTCTTGTGAAGTCTTCCAAAGCAAACAACAAATCCAAATTAGCTTCCTTAGCTAAGGACAACCACAAGGCATTATTTAGTTACATCCATAACCTAAAAGGAAAGGCCCAGATTTGTATTGAACTGGTAGTTAATAATACCACATATAATGAGCCTGTGGACATATCTAACCTGTTAGCTGACAGGTTCTGTGAAAACTTCACTCCCCTGTCCCTGCCACACATACCCCATGACATCCCAAACACCTGTCCCCTACCTTGTATCTCTAAAGGGCGGGTCATAAATGCCCTCTCTAAGGCTAAAAACACAACATCTATGGGACCTGATAATATCCCAGGCTTCATCCTACATGGGCTCAAACAACAATTAGCAACACCATTGGGTACTCTTCTCAATCATAGTCTAAACTCTGGCTTCAATGCAGAAGAATGGAAAATGGCAACTGTTATCCCCTTGCACAAAGGTGGTGCTTCTACTGACCCTGGGAGCTATAGACCTATTAGCCTAACTAACCTTATCTGCAAGGCCATGCAGTGAATCATCATGGAACTTATCAACAAAGATATAAGTAGCCTCCAAATACTTGACCCTACTCAGTTTGAATTTGTCAAAGGGAGATCATGCCTGTTAAACCTGTTGGACTTCTTTGAGACAGTCACCAAGGCCCTGGATGAGGGGAAATCTTCACATACAGCCTACCTAGGCTTAGCCAAGGCTTTTGACATTATCCCCTACTCAAGCATCATTGACAAACTCACTCCGATAGATATCAATCCTTATATCATTAGATGGGTCACTAACTATCTCACTGAAAGAAGCCATATAGTCAAAATAGCGGAATCCTCCTCCAACAGCAGACCTGTAACCAGTGGTATTCCATAAGGATCATTCCTGGGACCTCTACTGTTTGGAATCTATTTCTCAAACGTACAAGGAAAAACTAAAGGTCTGTGGCTGACAAAGTTTGCTGATGACTGCAAACTGGGAGTGGTCATAGAATCTCCAAACTATGTCAACATCCTACAAGAAGGTCTTACACAAACAAATGATTGGTGTCAAACTCATGGCCTTAAACTCAATGCAAAAATTGTATTATCATCCCTTTCAGTAAGAGAGATGCTCCTGCTGACTACCACATCAGTAGCAACATCCTAAGTATGCACTCAGTGGTGAGAGAACTGGGAACACAGGTTGAGAGCAACCTTACCTTTGATCATCATGTCTTCACAGTGGTAAGAAGGGCATTCTGTATTGGTCATCTCATAAGTAAGGGCATTGTCTCCAGAAAAAAAAAGTTATAACCTTCCTGTACTTTTCCCTCATCAGGCCAATAATTGTGTACAATGCCCCTTTTGGTATATACCTTTTCAAGCACCTGTAGCAATTGGAGAGATCACAAAGGTTCCCCACAAGAAAAATCAGCATCTGCCCTTTGTGGATCATCTGAAATCACTGTCACTTTATTCTGTTTCATACAGACTGCTCAGAGGCGATCTCTGCTTTGCATATAAGGCAATCTCTGAGCCTGCTTGATTGGAAATGCTGCATATCTGCAAGTCAAATGTACAAGGGTTACTAGCTCTAAAGACCTTAACTTGGTATTTGATATTAATAGAACCTTAAACTAATGTAATAAGGCCTGTTGATTAAAAGCTTCATTTGGAAGTTTTGACAGGAAAACTTGGTTATTTTGCTTTTTTTCCCATTGGGATTATTAATATTTGAGGTGATTGAGCAGCATTACTGCATTTTAAATCATTTTTTTTAATTTAATTTTCAAATTTAGTGCCATTTTGTATGTTAAACATTTCTGACAGGAATGTTTCACAGTTTATGATTTATTTCTTGTCTAATACTGTTTTGTGGTGTATCTATTCATTTGGACTAAAACTGTCCTTTTTAATATTAGCAAATCAGGGGACTTTTGTGCATGGATTTAGTTCTCACTGCAGTATTCAGAATAGTATCCCTACAGAACAGTCTTTAGATTACTATTTATAGAGAGCATAGCAGGACTCATCCATCTTTTCACTGGTACACCCAGAATTGGTATTGAGGTGGCTAGTTTCTTGTCGCCTGACATGATGGACGCAGATACAGTGCCCCCCTGCCACCATATATCCCATGTGCACCAAAACCACATAGAAATAAGTCAAGAAATATGCCTCAGCCTATGACGTGTGACTTTGCAGTAGCCTTTAGCAGACTATTGGACAGCTTAACTTCTTTTAACTATAGGTCCACTGTCTGGTGGTAGTACCACAAGTCTGCATGACACAGTTTGTTTATTTTATTTTATTTTACAGTTTGTTTACAGGGATAGTCCATTTGGACAAGAAGAGTCCATTTTCATTGGAGTCTCAGGGAGAAAAGCTCCATGATAACAATATAAGATAAAGATAATACATTCATGCAATGCATAAAAAGTTACAGTTGAAGTGAAAAATACAGTTAAAAAAGAAAAAAAAAGCTCACATATATACACATATATAAATATAAAAAAAAAATGGTGCATATTGCTGTTAAGCTGGGGCATAATACTGTTAGATTTGTTACACACTGGAAATATTAAAGAGCTGGCAAATAGTTTTACAGGAAATCTTGGAAGAGTTAAAAGAAAGATAGGGGGATGATGATGGGTGTTAATTGTTGAATGAAGGAAAGGTGGGACAGTAAGAAAAAAAAGAAGTATAAGAGTAGGAGTAAGATAAGAAAAAGAAAGGTGCTAGTATCAGTTGAGCTCAGCATGATGAAAGACAGGACTAGAGAGAGGTACAGGAGTATGAAAAATGGGAGAAGTAAAAAGGTGAGGCATGTGGGATGAGAGCAGGAACATTCCCAGAGGGTTTTAAGATGGGAATGAAGAAGGGTCTTAAAGGTAGGGAGGTTATGGGTAGTACAAATGAGAGGTGGCAGGGAGTTCCAGAGGTGAGCAAGGGAAAAGGATAGTAGCTTTTTGCCAGGTGGTTGATCAGGCTTGTGCAGTTCAAGCAAATTTTGGTTATTGGATCTTAAATGTATATTGGTTAGATGCATTTTGAAAGAGGAGGCAAGGGAGGGGCAGATAAAGGGATTGAAGATGAGATTATGGAGATGACTAAGTTGAATGTAGGTAAGATGACTGGGTAGTTTAAGCCAATTTAGTTTGTGTAGGGCACTGCAGTGGTGAGAGGAGGACTTGTGGCCAGTAGCAGACTTAGAAATTTTGTTGTAGCAGGAGGATATTTTAGTCTTTAGAGAAGATTGAAGGTTAATAAGAAGTGGGGCACTATATAGAATAGACGGAGTGAGGTAGGTGGAAGAGAGTACAAGCTTAGTATTGGATGAGATGTGAGCAGACTGAGTTTCTGGTGAGTTTTCTTTATATTAGTTAGTAAGTGGGTATCGAATTTTAACTGTTCATCATTGAGGACTAGAAGCTTTGCATGTGATGCTACCTCAAGAGCGGTATTGTTTTGACTAGTAATGGAGAATGAGTTATTTTCTATAATGGTACTTTTTGAAGGGGAAAATAGCATGATTTTAGTTTTTGATGCGTTGAGTGATAGGTGGTTATCTAACATCTAGCGTTTGGTGTAAGAGTAAGCATCCTGAGTTAGTTTTAAGAGAGTGGAGGTGAAGTGGCAGTGCAAATGATCGTAGAGTCATCTGTATATTGAATAAGTTTAGCATTAGGAATGTTCTTGTGGAAGTCCTTTATGAACATGTTGAACAGTAGGGGACCCAGTATAGAACACTGGGGTACACTGTGGGAGTATTAAGGAAGGAGGCGGTGGCTTTTTTCCATTTGACAGTTTGTTATCGGTTGGAGAAGTAACTAGAAAACAAGTTGATGGAAGAGTGGGATAGGTTTAGATTAGAGAGCTTGGATAGGAGAAGGTTATGGGAGATAGTATCAAAGGCCTTGGATAAATCCAGAAGCAGGGTCGACACTAGGCAGCCAGAGTCCTGGGCTTTATTGACGGTTTCGAGGAAGGAAAGGAGAGTGGTAGTGGTACTGTGGCCAGGTCTGAATCAATGTTGTGTGGGGGTAAGGAGGTGGTTGTCTATGAGGCAGGGTAAGAGTTGAAGGTGGATACATTTTTCAAGAACTTTTGAGATAGGGGATAAGATGACGATTGGCCAAAAATTGGGAATGTTGTTGTTGTTGCCCCCTTTATGAAGGGGTATGATAAAGGCCTTTTTCCAGAGTAGTGATACATAGCTTGTTTGGATAAACCTGGTTTACTAGAATGGAGATGGGAAAGGCAATGGCATCAGCAGCTATTTTGAGGAAGTAGGGTGAAAGGTCATCATGGGCATTTGAGCATAGTTTCAGTTTCTGAAGGATTTTTTTTATGGTGGAGATAGGAATGGGTTTGATAGTAAAGGAGGGGGCTTGAAAGGTGGTAGTGTTTGGGTTGAAGAGATAGGTGGAGGTGGAATTGAAGATTTGTTGGGGAAGGAGGTAGTTAGTTTGGCTATAGAATCAATAAGAGCCAGAAATGTCCTCCAGGGCTGTACCAGTGCCTGGTTCAGGTATGGGAGAACAAAACTCTTTAGATTCAGTGGAAGTCAGAGGTATGGAATTTGTTGCCAGTGTTGATATACCTCCCCCCGAGGATTCTTTCACTTGTGTAATGCATACAAAAACAGACAGAAGACCCATCGTGTTGCAGGACATTAGTCTTTGACATTGTTTTCACCTGAGTTGGTAGCTATGGCTAAATCCAGTCTTCAGGCAGTTGATTACAGGTTGCAAACCCAGGTTATGAGTAATGTTGATGTTCATACTCCCTTTCAACCACCCAGGGTTCCTGACTTTGAAAGGGATTTGGAATCTGGTGTTTCAGAGTGCCAGGATCTGATCAGTCAGCTTCTTTTGTGGATGAACAGGTGTAAAAACCCAAACAAATATTTTTCTTTCCCAAATATTGTCTAGATTTAGGGATGTATTCATTTGGGAGCATCTCTGGCTGCTCCAGAGGTCAGCAGGATATATGATCTTGTAAAGGATGAAGCCCTGGATGTAGCGACCTTCCCTCCATTAATACCAAAGTTGGAGGATGCTAAGAAAGCTTGCAATTCCCATCTACTGAATGAGCCTTTGCCTTAAAAAGTATTTAAGAAATTCAGGGTGTGCACCACCATGCTTGTTCTCCAAGCCCCCTTGTCTGCAGATCCTTCTAATGTGCCCCTGATGACATCTTCCAACAAAAAGACTATGAGCTGGATTCAATAAAGCCTACATGATTCACTAAGACCATATGAATGTCTCGCCATGATGCACACACAATAGCATGCCATTTTAGATTCAGTAAACAGCTCTATGCAGTGTATAGAGCCACACAAATACATAGACACCATGGTATGCTAATTACAGCATAAGCAGCTGAACTGTATGCTAATCAACCAAACCAAGATGGAGGACCTATTCAACAAGCTATAAAGCAACTGTGTAGACTCAGTGCTGGTTTTCCCTGTGAATTCCAAAACCTATTGGAATACAGCCATAAAAAGGAGTCTACACAGAAAGAATGTTAAGGGCTGCTGTTGCTTTAATTCATGTGTATGTGCAACAGGCCGAAGGCTATGCTGCTGCTGCTGTAAATAGACCATGGCCAGGAGGAAGTAGGGTTTTTAGACCTCATTTAACTTATCACAATCTGCATGAGGTGGAAATTGTAGAGCACTGCAGGGTGGACAGAAACACACTACAGGAATTCTGCAACTTCCGTTGTTCTCAACTCAGACCAAGGGCCAGCATCCTACATCAGTTCCTGAATGCTATGCACCAACATGCCAGTGACTACATATATTTTACCTATACACCTAAGGACAGGGACAGAAATATGCAGCTGATACCCTGTAGCACACTATCCTGCAGTACTGGGTTCCATAAACTGTACACATATAGAAATCACGACACCACCCACGAAACAGGGATGAGTGTACATAAATAGAAAGGGCTTCCACTCCATTAACTGCCGAGTCATGTATAATACTAAGGAAGCCATCTTCAATATGTGTGCAAGCAACTAGGCAGTTAACACAACTCACATATCCAGTACAACTCCCAGCTGTATGAGATGTTTACTAGGGGTGATATCCTACAGGGTCATTTACTGGGAGATGCAGGTTATGCACTGGAACTGTGCCTGATGACACCCATCAGAAATGCGCACAAACTAACTGAAGAATACTGTAACAAGGCACATGCTCAAACAAGAAATATCATTGAGTATGTGTCTGGGCTGCTGACATCATGGTCCCAGTGCCTAGATACATCTGGGAGAGCCCTGTAGTGCAATCCACATACATTTACTGAAATCTTCACCATCTGTGCCATGCTTCACAACATCATCCTGAGAAAACAGCTTCAGTAAGATAAACAAGGGGAAGGGGCACCCTTCCCACCACCACTGGCCAGGTCACCACAGCCCCATGTAGGTGTGGAGTAAGAGGGGGAACCAGCAGCTGCTGTGAGTGTAGGCAGATGTAGGCATGCTCAATATGCCCTCACACTGGCTAAAAGGCAACAAATAGCACACTCACTCACCACCTAAGGGACTAAAACCTTCATTCTATGCAGATATATAAGTAATACAGATGCCAGGCAATGCTCAAAACCTTTACTTACCCATGTAATGGCTGCGTACTCCTAGCATCAGACAGATTCAGCCCTGAACTAAAACTATAGCAGCTGCCAGATTTACAAGATAAGTGTTGAACTTGGAATAGTAAAAATAATGTGTAATAATACAAATGAAAGGCATATCCTTGCATACTGTTACTTGGTAATGTAAATAAGTAAAAGGTGGCTGATTTTTGCAGCAATGGCTTCAACATGTGAGAGCAATGACTTATGTAAATACATGTGTCCTCTATCAAGTAACAGACCTCAGGAATCAAAGATTCACATGTTCATACCTCTCAAAAGTATTGATAGTCACAGAATGTCTTAAGTTTGGCCTCATACTTTTGCACTGGCAAATGACTAAAGAGAGAAGTTAGAAATTTATGACACACATTTCAGTTTCAGATTTCACATCCCTCAGAAAAATCTTAAAAGTAGTGATGCAAAAACTGTATTCTATCAACTGTCTAACTTTGTAAGACCACAATGTTTAAAAAGTCCCCCTATTGTTCAGAATTTGTCCCACTTTTATTTATGGCTCGGTCCAGCATTGTTGCTGTAAGAGTGTGGGAGGTATGTACACATTACAAAAATCTGTAAGAAGGCAGAACAATTAGCAAAACAGCATCACAAACACAGAAATATTAAGCACTAAGTCAGATATGCACCCTGAGCATCATGCATACACTTTATATATCCCTGAATCCAAAAGATAGAAAACAAGTATATAGCACAGTTATCATCATTTGCATAGGGTTTTGTGTGCGGGAGGGGAACAGGATGAGTAGGCTGACACAAAAGGTGAGTGTGTCTGAGTAAGAAAGAGAAACATGCAGATATTTGGATAAAGTATCAAATGGTCACTGAGACAGAATGAGCTTTAAATCTCACAAGTGACCCACGTAACTATGTGTGTGTGTCTGTCTATATAGACACTCTAGGTGAAATTAGTATGTGAGTGTCGGCAAGAATACAGCCAAGCTCTGTGCTAGCTCTACATCTTGGTATGTCGGACATGTGTGAGCCATGCATGACAGAGGTGAAGGTTCATCATCATCATACCCGACCACTAGAACTGGCTCTGCTAGGAGTTGCACTGGCATCTCCACACCCATTGTCAGGTGCACTGCTGCTACCTGAATGTGACTGATGTTTGCTGGATGAGCTCCCTTCACAAGTACACCCAGGACCATGACCCCATGGCCTACCATGTCTGGGTGTGGACACCTCAACCACTGATGGAGCAGGGAAAGTAGTGCCACTACAGGAGCATGATTGGGCATGGCCACATTGGCTAACATCAGATGGTGTGGCTGACCTACACCCATGTGGATACTGTCCCTCTCCCAGCAGAAGTTCTATCACGGACATCGCCCATTCCAATGTGTCATTCATCCGAGCCATTGAATTGGCAACACAGTGGAGGCAGTCATGCATGCCAGCCTGTGCCACATCTACAACTCTAAGTAATTCCTTGAAGGCCCTATTAGAACATGCCTGCACCTCCATGATGGCCCTAAACATACATTGAGTGGCATGGAAAGACAAACCTGGATCAGCTGCAGGATGGACAGCAGACCTCTTGTGAGTACCCCTAACAATCCTCCTGTGTGGCACCTTGCCCACATTCTGGCTACAGCCAGAGTCAGCAGACAATGAAGCCACAGTAACCACAATACCCTGAGTGAGTGTCTCACCCTCCACCTGTCCAATATCTGAGGGCTCACTGGAATGGGTTTGCTTAGGCCTACTGGTTGTGTCTGATGGAATTACAGGGGTTGGCTGAATGTCAACCTCAGTGTCAAAGTCAACCTCTGCACCCCCTGACTGTGTCTTTGTTTGCCCACCACCATCATCATCAGAGTCTGCTGATACTTTGACATCAGGTGGTAAGAGTCCTACACTTTCACTCTCAGGATCACCTGTGATAATAAGCAACAAACACAGGAAAGAAATTAATAGTTATAATACTACAGTTCAATATATGCTAACAAACTAACTCTGCTGCCACTATCACAGATGGTACAGCAATACACACACACAGTCCTGACACCCACATCACACATATGGATAAAATACATATTTCTGTGAACTGTTCATCAGTACTGAAATAAAAATGTTTGCTTTAACATGTGCAGATGTCTCCACATTTGCTAGGGAGGATGGTCCTGGAAGAACTTAAGTAAAATGTAAGGATACCATCATCACAATAACAGTTACCTAGGGTGAAAACATTTGGGCCTTTATATGTCCATTAGCAATACATTTAACAGAAATTTGGATGACATGTCCACCCCAAGCCCATGTGTAATGAACCAGAATGTGTTGTTAACTGAATCAATCAATAACTAGTCATCCCCTCAAAAAATGTTAAACAAACTAAGTATTGCTATCAGTTTTTTACTACAGAAGAAATATTTAACAAATGACATAGGTAAGCCTACCCAGAAACTCCTCCTGGGATGTACTTGTCCTCCCTGAAACAGCAGCACCAGCATCAATCACATGCTGTTATGGATTTTTCCAGTGAGCTCTCTGGATCTCTGACAGTGAACAGGAGCTCTTCATTTGGTGTCAGTGGAGACTCTGTAGCAGGCCCGCCCTGGTAGCCATCTGTTCAGTGGCCATTGCAGCTGCTTCCTCTGGGCCAATGAAATAATTTCAGTGGTCCTATAAAGCACCTGATCACATGTCCTGCTACAGATCTCAACAGCATTTACATCATTCACTATTTGCTGCTAAATTTGCATTCTTTCAGACATACCCCCCATGTCCTCTCTCAAGCAGAAAGGCACCATGTCACCTAAATATTTGGATAGTTGCATCATTCTCAGGGTCACTGATCGGGGACTTGTGCGGACTGGGACACTTGATTGCTATAGTCCTAGGTGGCATGAAACACAAAAGAAGAATACTATACATAAATATCACATAAATAAAAGTCCTGCTTAGATATTACACATAAATAGTTTTTCAATATTACCCAGTGGAGAAACAAAAAACGTTCAATATTGTTTGAGTATCTTATTGTTTTACAAAATTGTTCTTGTACTTCTTTGTTTCTCTTATCTTGTATACCAGTTTTTTATTGTTATCTAAACCATGTATGTTCTCTGTTAACGTCCTTGGAGCTTTTCTCCCCAGGACTCCACTGAAAATGGACACTGTGTCCAACTGGATTTATCCTGGTAAAAGAATGTTAAAATAAATAACAATAAATAAATTTAAATATAAAAAAAGGATTTATGGGATTGAAACATATCAGTCACACACAATGCAAGCTTTGATCCAAAACAAGGGGAGTAACAATAGCAAAGCAAACCTCTGTACAAACAATTTTGTTTGTGCCAACACAAAAATGGAACTTGGCTCACCACCCACAAAACAACAGGCAAATGACATTTTGGTACCATACAAAGGAATAAAACATCAGTGATTTTTTTATAATTGTTATCAAAGAAACTGCCACACAAATGTGTATATATTTACCACAGAACATTCATTATTATGCAATTTCCAGTCACTTCTACCTCTGGCCAGCACTTCCTTAGAGGTGCCTCTGGGCCATCCTAGAAGGCTAACACCCCTTTTTCATTGACAATATAGGACATTTACATTTTACTGAAATAACAATAGAAGAGTCTAAAGAGAAACAGTTGAAACATTAACACTTGTAGTAAAACTTAATAAGGCTGTGCATCTGAGAAAGTAAAATGCCCTGACAAAAATGCCTTTGCCATCAGTAAACTTATAAGAAGTGCATACAGATAAAGGTAACATCTGTTAATGCATATATAAAAATATTTTCCTAAGTGACATGTGAGCATATCCAGTATATAACTGAAAAATGCAATCATACCTTATCAAGATCAGTAGCCTTCTGTGCAGATAAATCCAAAGTAATGGTAGTCTTCCTCTGTGTTATCCACATAAACAAGTATCTTCCCCTACATTTTCCCTAGCTACACAGTTCCCTTTTTATAGTGCATATTCAGGCCTGTGCTCATAGTGAAGTTGCAAATAATGTGTTACTCAGAATTGCTGAATCTCAAATTCTTAGCTCCATGTATCAGATGTAAACATACTGCAAGCCCTCCCTCAGTGTTTGCTGCTAAGGAATTGCAACTGTGAATGATTACTCATAGGAAAACATAACAGCAATTCAAACTCCTTTACCTCCTAAGGGTATGTCAGCAAGGTTAGACTTACAAAGTGTAGAAGTAATTGTATCAAGGTTTTAAGTGTAGGTAAGCCACACATTTCACAGTTTCTGTTCAGTAACATCCAACCTCCCCTGCATTTGTTGAAAACTGTATATTAATGACATTTAATATTCTCACACATTTTAAAGACAATGATACAAAATGCCTTACAGACTGCGTATCACAGATTACTGCTCAGATAAAAGAAGAATGGACAACATTCACAGATAAGACAGAGCTGCATTTCTGCAAACAATAGTCATAAATGGTTGTGTGATCACTCATTGTACTACATCTGAAACTAATACATGTACAAATAATTCAGAAGTGTACAAGTGCCATATATTTTGTTAATACCGTGGGTAATGTTGCACTTGCTTGTATGCACAATGATTTTCACTGTCTGCTGCAAAGTTATTTCTGTGGTAAAGAGGGATAAGACACCCTTACTGTGTATTGAGGGTTCATTGGTATGATATTTCAAATCCAGACTTCTGTAAAAATCTTTCATGTGTATGAACATATCTTTTGTAGCATTGTTTATTTTATAGATTTCTTTTCTTTTTTTATTAGTATTTGTGCGATGTGTGCCTTAGCTCAAATACGGGAAAGAGATAAACACAATAAATGTCACATAATGCACTTCTTTGATAACCAATATATCAACTACGCCTGTGAACTGTTTGTATGTGCAGCACATCTGCTAAACACATTGATCCACACGGCATATACTATCTGTAGATCAGGGTTCAAGTCTTAACTTTGTCTTTTAAGGATGGCACCTAATAAAAACTACTCACAGGGGTAAAATAAGTTTAGCTTTGCTTGTCTTGTTTGTGTGACACTTACTATCTCACAAATTTGGAGTAATGGCCCATACACGAGGCAGACAGAACACTTGCAGACAGAATGCAGACATTCTCGATTTCAAAAAGGCTACATTGTTGCATTTTTTGCTTTCAGTCATGCAACACCAATTGTGCTATCTGGCCTTGGATGGCCTTCAGACTTCTGTGAGGCTGATGCACACATGAATGTATAAATCAGGACCTTGTCAGGTCACACACGTGCATGGTTAAACCTTCAATTTGTCATGTGTATTTATACATAATTCTTAACTATGTCTCAGAAGCACTTCTTCTGTGGCAAAGATGGAAAATCACCACTGTGGAAAACAATGTTTTGTCTCTTATGCATAGGTTTGACTCCCAGTTGTAAAAATCAGTTTTGTCAATGTATAATGCCAAACCAAAATGTGTCAGGTCATGAAATGTATACCCCCAATACATGTCTGCAAAGTAAAATCACCTAACAGTTCCAGCATCAAAGAACCCTCAAACTAATGTCAAGTGCAAATTAACCTTTCAATTTACAAAACTGCTTTCCTCTTTGTTTGGCACTGTTGCTCTCCACTTAACATTGCACAAACATGGTTGGCATTGTTGTTCAAGTTTGTGCAGTAAATGGGATAACAGGCATTGATGGTAAATCATTATAAGTTATTAGTGTTTTCTCTGGTTAGACATTCCTGGTGGTAGAAGAGAAGGTGCCCAGTTTAGGGCACAGAAGTGGGATGTTAAGGAGTCCAGAATCCTTACTGGAATTTTTGTAAGGTTCCACAGCTAAAGTCTTTTGTAGGAGGACTATACTGGCTCCCAATACAAGGCCGAGGCTTGGAATAGTCTGGACAAGACTGTCTCTTGTGTGACTTGCATTCTATGTACTGGAGAATAGTGTAGGCATCACTTTAATGACCCAAAAATGTGTAAGAGGGATACACTCAACCAGTGGCTGGATGAGTTCAGAACTAGTAACATCCCACAGTAGTGTAAGTATACTAATAAAGAGAATTTATAGTTGATAGAAAGCTACATATAGGCAAGACTGGTATGTTTTATTCTCCTATGTTCTCTTTTCTTCATTCCACAGCCAATGCAGAGATTATTGCAAATAGACAGGCTCATGCTGAGCATCTAGAGAGACTGAGGAAAACAAGGGGTAGGTATATAGTACAAGAGAAGCATTATTGTAGCTTTTAAATTAAAAATGTATTTTGTCTACAGTTGTAGCAAAGTAAGCATGTATATCCTAACTGTAAAAGCAAGCATGAATGCTTCAGTCTGAGGTGCAAACTAACTGTAGGAGTCAGGTGTAAGACTGCCGTCAGACATTGTGAGTTCAAATACCACAAGTAACAAGTATAACATAGTACAATCCCTTAAAATATCACATTAATTTTTACATAAGTGGCATAAATGCCCTGCTGTTAGCTTATTCTGTGTAATTGGACCAAGCATATGTACAGTATCTGCACATTGCAAGGATTACTTTGAAAAAATCCTTAATTATAGTTGTTAAGAAGTATACTTAAATGTAAAAGTTCAGATACAATGCATTATCATAACAATAATAATAATAATAATAATAATAATAATAATAATAATGATAAATATTTTATGTCACATATGATTGTACTAATTTTATCCCTTATCTCTCTTTTTTTCTGTGTGGAGTCAAAACGTTTCCATGTCATACATCTCTGACAAATCACAAAATGCTTTACAGCACAGGGAGGTAGGCCAACCCCAATGGTTCAGCCTGCTCCCACTCCACAGGCTCTGGCACCAATGCCCAGCACATCTGGGACCAAACCTGGCATTATTGCCTCTGCTGCCCCTGCACTACCTGCAACCTTGGGTAGCACTATTCTGGCAGCTGGTGCTGTGATAAATATCTCTCAATCATACAGATTATTGCAGAATGTCCAGATTTTTGCTTCATATTTTTGGTCTCCACGTCATAAAATTTTTGTTTTTCCTGGCAAATCACTGAGGATTGAAGTCACTAAATAATGATATTCATTTGAGTTGCAGACTTCATATTTTTTGAAAAATGCATGTAAATACAAAAACTGTCATTCTAGCAACTTTCTAAGTTTATAAGAGCAATATTTAAAATCTGTACCTATTTTTAGGCCTTTGTCCCCTCATAATTTTAGGCTTTGTCCAGAGTTTGTGTGCTAAGAGGTTGAGAGATATGCTGTGATACCTTCCAGGACTATTGGCAGCGGTGGGGATTTTATCACCAGCCTGGAGATGCCAGGGTTAGTATGTAGGGCTGTGCACAGAACCATCAGTGCACTTCTATGCTGGATAGAGAGGCTGCTTTTCCTTATGGTTAAT
Organism: Protopterus annectens; assembly: GCF_019279795.1. Classification (NCBI taxonomy): domain Eukaryota; kingdom Metazoa; phylum Chordata; order Ceratodontiformes; family Protopteridae; genus Protopterus; species Protopterus annectens. Next base: position 178,965,572 of record NC_056734.1, read on the forward strand.
AGGAAAAGATGTCTAGAACTCCAACAGCCAGTGGAGCAAGGGGATGGTGATGACAGTCCTGTGGGTGATGACTAGATTTTCACTGTCCCCCATGTTTGATAGGGTATCTGTTGTTCTCTCCCTAACCCCAATAATAGAGTTCTCCAAACTTTTGTGTCCCTCACCATCCCTGTGTCTTGTCTTGTTTGTCCTGCTTAGTTGCAGCTGCTTCCTCACCTATCCTACATAACTGACCCAGAAATGCCTATGTCCCTTACCCAACATTCCTCTCTTTAAAAACAAAAACATGGTCACCTGTCCCACAAAAATATCTTGTCCCTTACATAGCTGTCTACTTTGCACACATGTCTGACACACTTGATTTGGTCCAACTGGCTATACATGTTTGCATTGTTGTCACCCCTCTTTGTTGGGATGACAGTCTAAATTCAGCTAATATTCTGTATATATTTTTATTTTACAGTATTAAAAAAGTGGATAGCTATGGTTGTTTCCTTCCTCCCTCCTGCACATTCCTATATTGCTTTTCATTTGTTCTTCCCCTTGCTTGATCCCCATTTCACCACTTTCCTATCTACCCCATTTCTTTAATCTGGTCAAAAAATAGAACCCCACACAACACACATAAGTAAAAAATAAATAAAAACTATGGAGCCCTTTACTTTTTGGCCTCTGTGTTTGTTCAGAGTTTGGCATTATGCAACAATTCCAAGTGATGGTGAACTGCTCTTCAATGGTGTGGTTACCTTTGCACAATGCCGCTTAAACACACTTCAGTACAGTAACACACAGTGAATGTAGAATAAAGAATTATGTTATTGTAATATAAATGCACATTTAAAACTATTAGGTACTCCTGGATTTTAATCCTATATCATCTGGGCTTCAAAAGAAATGTGTCAACACATTTATACCTGCTGCCACAAAGTCAGCTAAGCAGCAGGTATGTTTCAATCACTCTCTACTCAGAACTCTCATCATTTTATCAATGAGGCTTGCGTTTACCCACTGGTTAACTATGTGCAAACAGAAAAAGCAGTATAAACGTGTGTCTTGCATGCACATGCTATTGAGACTTTACATTAGTATGTATTACTTGTGTTTATTGTCCATGTAGTCTTTATGCCATGAAAGTACATGCAAAAACACAAACAAGTGGAAGGTACATTTCAGGAAAAGAACACATGTACACTGCATCCATCTGTTATCTACCCCATGCACTGCAAACTTGGTGTCTCAGTACTTGTTCACAAATATATCAACTACACTACATTACAGAAATAAATAGATGCTTTATTATATACCATGCACATCTTTATAATGACAATACACATTCAAATTTTCCAATAGTTGTAGTAGTATGTAAAGCTGTTTGCACAGAGTTTGTAAAACTGTCTGTTAAAGTATACCTGCACATTGGAAACTCAACAACAAATACAACACATTGTACACTAATCAATCCTGTAACATGCAGAATGTTAATGTCTTGACAGTTGTATGTGGCTAACTATCCATTTCAGACAGACCTCTCAATATCTTCTCTCAAAAATCCAATGATGCTGTCATCCAATATAAAGTATCATGCAGCCTTATAAAAGGCAGACATGTGCTGTGGTGGTTGTGTAAAGTACTGAGTCCTCTAGTCTGTGTACTTAAATAGGTATGGGTTATGTGCTCACTGCAGTAAATTGGTGTGTGTGTGTGTGTGTGTGTGTGTGTGTGTGTGTGTGTGTGTGTGTGTGTGTGTGTGTGTGTGTGTGTGTGTGTGTGTGTGCGTGCGTGTGTGTGTGTGTCTAGTCAGAATAGTATAACTAAGTGTCCTGCAGTTACCACTACAATCCCATGCAGTACCAATATTTTGATAGTTGGACATGCCTACACATTAATTTCATGCAGGCCTCTCAACTTTTTCTCTAACATCCAGTGATGATGTCATCCACCATAAATTGTGCTGCAGCTTTGTAAAAGTCAGACTTGTGCTGTGGTACTTGCTTAAAGTACTAAGTTCTCTAGTCCATGCATTTAGATAGGTAGGGGTTCTATTCTCCCTGCATTTAACTTGTGTATGTCCGTCTAGTCAGAAGACCATACTTGAGTATCATGCAGTCACCAATACAGTCCCATGGTCTACCAGTATTTTGACAGTTGAACATGCCTAAAATCAATTTCATGCAGGCCTCCCAACATCTTCTCTCAGACATCAAATGATGATGTCATCCATTATAAAATTTCTTGCAGCCTTATAAAAGTCAGACTTGTGCTGTGGTGCATGGGTAAGGTACTGAGTTCTGTCATCCATGTACTTCATAGGGGTTCTAATCTCACTGCAGTCAACTGGTGTGTGTGTGTTTGTGCACTTGCTTGACATTACAGAGAGAATTTTACACTAGCATGTGAGATACTACTATTACAATTTTCCTCTCACCAAACACTGCTGATGTCATAATTTATAGGTTCATAGGTTCATAGGTTCGTACTAGGCTATCTGCCCTGGGGCAATTATAAACCTAACCCGATTCTGTATGGCTTATGCCACCCCTTGATTTGAGTATACTGTGCCATTTTTAAGGTTTAGTTTACTGTACCTCTGTCTAATAGTGACACGGGAGTAATCCCTGGGACAAACCTACGATACCCCATCCACTTATCGAGATTCTTCTTGAAGAGATTCAGTGAGGTGCTCTGCCTCACATGAACTGGAATTCTATTCCAGAGCGAAGGGAGCCTCTGGGTTATGAACCTGTCCCTCCAGCAAGTTCTATTTATTTCTGTGCTGAGGTTCAAGTCCCTCGAGCGTGTGGCTCTAAGGGATTTAGATTTACTGAGGTGGAGCATGTCCATTAATTCTGGATTTGACATAGCTTTGTATGTCAGGCATAGATCGCCTCAAAGTAGGCAGTATGCAACTGAGTAGAGCTGGAGTTTTTTTAACCGAGCAGCATATGGCATCTGTTTAAGACCCTTGATCTTATTGATGAGATACTTTTGGGGTCTTTCTAATTGCTGCAGGTATCGGGTAAGGTACATCCCAAAAGGGGCATTGTAATCTATGATTGGCCTGATGAGGGATGAATAAAGGGGCACGATTACCTCTCTTGATCTAGACGTGAAACCTTTCGTGATGAGGTGGGCTATGTAGAAGGTCTTTCTAACCACTTTGGCAATGTGGTTTTCAAAGGAGAGATTGCTATCAACTTGGGTCCCCAGGTCCCTAATAACTTTCTCTGTACTTAATGGGTTTCCGCCTATGTGGTAATTTGTGGGCACATTTTTTTGCCAAAGGGTATGACTATACATTTTTTGGCATTTAGCTCTAAACCATGGCGCTGGCACCAGTTTTCTGTCTCTGTGAGACCTTTTTGAAGGATGTTTGTGTCAGCTGGAGAGTTGATTATGGCGCCCAGTTTGCAATCGTCTGTGAACTTGGTGAGCCATAGTCCTCCCACGTTTGCCTGTACCTCGGAAAAGTATAAACCGAACAAGAGTGGTCCTAGGACAGAACCCTGTGGGATGCCACATGTGACCGGTTTTGAGTCTGACATGGCTCCAGCAACTCTCACTCTGTGGGTTCTGTCTTTGAGCCAGTTTGTGACCCATCTTGTGATATAGGGGTTTATATTTAAGCTGGATAGCTTATCTATGATGCCCGAGTGGGGTATTGTGTCAAATGCCTTTGCAAGGTCCAGGTAGGCTGTGTGGACTACCTTCCCTTCATCTATGGCTTTGGTGACTGTTTCAAAGAAGTCAACCAGGTTCAAAAGGCAGGATCTGCCCTTGACAAAGCCAAACTGGGTAGGATCTAGTGTCTGTAGGTCCCCAATGTCTTTGTTTATGAGCTCCATGATGATCCTCTCCATAGCCTTGCAGACTAAGCTAGTCAGGCTTATGGGGCGATAGTTTCCAGGGTCCGTAGAGGCTCCATCTTTGTGGAGTGGGCCCACTGTTGCTGTACACCATTCTGTGGGCACATATTCTGTAGTGAGGCTGAGATTGTATAGCTGTTTTATTTGAGGGATTAATTCCTCTTGTAGTTCATGTAGAACGCAACCTGGGACACCATCTGGTCCCATGGAAGCAGTGTTTTTTGCTTTGGAGGGGGAAGCCTTCACCTGAGCATCTGAGATGTTTGGGAGGCAGTCCTCTGCCGGGAAAGATACTTGCTCTTTTGGGGGGGGGGTGGAGAAGTTTGCACTGAACCTGTCTGCCAGGATATTGGCGATGTCTGTGGGTTCAGTGTATTTTTTGTCATTTAGAATCAACTCAGAACAAGTCTGGGAGTTGCATCCCAGGTTTCTAACATAACTGAAAAAAGCCTTATGATTGTCTTTGGTGTCCTGTGCAATTTTTCTCTCAAAGCTGGCCTTGGAGGATTTTATGAGGGATCGTAATTTTTTGCTAGTACTGATCAGAGATGCCTTCCCTATTAGGTATTTTGCTCTATCATGTAGTAGCTTCCTCCTTCTGTTGTACAGTTTATTTATGGCAGGGTCCACCAGACTGGACGCCTGCCTTTGGATGATTGGGTCTTGGTTTTGTTTGGGATAGCATGATCCATGCATTCCTGAAGATGTCCGTAGAATGCATTTATATAGGATTCTGCAGTTTGGGCTGTAGTTTCCACTGGCCCTGGGGCTTTGAAGGATTCCACTTCGGTTTTGAGAAGTGAGAAGTTCGCTTTTGAGAAGTTTTTCACTGTGGTTTTCTGGGCTGGGGGTGGGGTCTGGATGTGGACATCCAGTGAAATTAATTTATGGTCTGATCTTACCAATGAGGGATATACTTCTGGTGTGGAGCATAGAGTCCCCATGTTGGTAATGATAAAGTCTAGTATGTTGTCCCCTCTTGTGCGAGTGGTGACTAGTTGTTCCATAGCATTTGAGTTTATAATTTCCAGGAATTTTTGGGCAATGGTGCAGGGCCTTGAGTAGTGCTCCCAGTCAATGTTTGGGTAGTTGAAGTTGCCCAATATAATGGTGTTCGGAGAGATCTTCATGTTCTCCAATGTTTTCAGGAAAGCCGAGTGGGATTCCTGACTTTGAGAGGGTGGTCTGTAGGATGCTATAAACTGAAAAGCAGTCTTGCCCACTGTTAGTTGCACATGGATGGTCTCCGATACTTCGTGCAATGCCACTAACCTGGAGGTGTGGATATCCTTGATAAATATGGAAACTCCCCCTCCTTTTGTGGTTCATTCTGGGTTTTGGGGCCGAAAAGCATGATATGAGCTATAGCCTGGTAGTGCTGGGGTGCTCTCTGGAGCCTTGAACCAGGTTTCTGTCACTGCACAGATATCGATGTTCTCCATACTGAGGAGAGCTTCGAGTGCGTGCATCTTTAGGTTAAGACTTCTGGCATTTAGCAGCTGTACCCTTGGTTTCTTGTTCCTTGTGCTGTCTATGGGGGTGGGTTTGACTTTTGAGCCTTGCCTAAAAAAGGCTCTATGGGGGTGGCAAGAGCCTTTGCCAATATCCGAAAGCCCAGTGGTGACAGGTGCAAGCTGTCCCTAGTGAAGCAATGTGGCTTGTCGAGCATGTCATCCCAGGCTGATAGACACTGGATCCCCTTTGAATGACACCAACATTTTAGCCAATTGTTAAAATCGATCATTTTGTCTTTGTACTGTGGCATCATTCTAGGTGAGGGTAAGATGCTGCTCAAGGTCAGGGTCATACCAGCCTGGGCTACATGATCAGAGAGCTCCTCTATGTCTCTTTTCATGTAGTCCAGGTAGGTATGTCTCAGGTCATTCACACCAGCATGTACAATGACTGAGTCATATTTGTATTTGCTTTGGAGTGACCTGAGTGCTTGCGTTATGTGTTGGATCCTAGCACCTGACAGGCAGCTCACTGTGACCTTCTTTTTATTCAGCCTGGTGAGCGGGACGTCAGTGTGTCTGACAATAGAGTCACCTATAACAAGAGTATCAGGTGTGTTATTCAGCCTTAAGGGCTGTGTCTGCTTGGCACACTGACTTTGTGGGTTATGTGTTGTGTGTGTTTTGTTTTGAGGTAGCGTTTGCTTGGATGTCTGCTTTGGAGGAAGTGTACCACCTTTGCCACAGTGAACTGCCACACATCTTGTTGGTCATACCTAAATAGTCTTTTTGTTGCATAAGCATTACAGTCTGATGGTGTGCAACCCCCATCAAGGTATTATACTAGATGCATGTCTGATACCTGTTCCAGTGATGCAAACAGTACATACATAGCTGTTTGACAACATCACTAGCATGGGTTACATTCATGACAGTGTGCATTGTGCCATATATATGCCATCCACATCTGTCAGCTAGCCTGAACTGATCATAATGTCACATACAGGTATAACAGTGTCCCACCTAACATCTCCAGTAGATGTTACAGTGTCAGGACAATGTGAATGATTACCCTCGTAGATTGCTGACATGTCATAATATTTGTACAAGTGTGTTTGTGCAGACCCATCTATAATCACTTACAATAACATATGCTATATCAGAGACATGGGATTACTGGTGGTATTATTCTGATATTGTCCATGATTGTGTGTGGTTCTGTTTACTGTAGTCCATAAGCCTATAACTATGTGTATCACTTGTTGGAGACCTCTGCTGACATTACAATCATATTCAGACAACTCATTTTGCACAGCTTCATGATATGCACCTAACCCCTGTTGTATATAACATCCCTGATAGATGTCCTCTCCATAGTTCATGTCAGGATGCTTATATCACAAAGACATCTTCTCCACTGGTATGTCACCTTGTGTGACAGACACGTCATATATATTTTCACTGCGCAGTCCATACTGTATCATGTCAATATGTGATTAGTGTTCCTGCTACAACCTTCTTCATTTACTTGCCCTCTTCTGCTGGACATTAACATGTTTCACCTATCCTGTTTTCCTGTGTTCATTCCGACAATTCATCTGTGTGTCCCTATTCAATACACAGAGTTTACCTGACTGTTTATTATGTACCATTATGGATCATTTACACAACATTTGCTCAGTATGCCTGAAATGGGATTCCACAATACTCTGTGTTTGGACTATATACATAGCTATATTATTAACCCTAAAAATCATTGTGGAATTCCATGGAATTGTGCAGACATAGCTTGCCTATGGGTAAATTGGTCTGCATGTCTGCTGCTGTCCATACTGCTTCACACAGTTTCCTGGCTGGTAACACTGTTGCTAGCCATGAAACCTCACTTGTTTACATTTAATAGTGGTGTGTGGCATGAATATGTAACTAGCACTGCTGCTCACCACACAAACACCTAAACTCCATGCAGGCTTCGTGCAATACCTGCATGGAGTTTATTGAATCCCCAGGCATGTTGTCATCAAATCTTGTCCCTTCAGATAAGCTAGACAAGTGGGTAGAATCTCAAGGAAAGAAGCTGGTGCAGTCCAGCTCAGTAACCTTTAAGGTGTCTAACCACCAGTGTTTTTTGCGGAAGTTTGTTTTGAGGTGCATGTATAGTTTAAACATGCTCACTGTATAGTTACCTGTTTCTCAAGAGTCTAAACATGCTGTAAAGAGTGAAAGGAGACAGTGCTGTTTCTAGAAATGCAGTGATGTCTGCAGTAATAAGGAGGCATATAACAAAAAACACATGGCTCCACTATTACAGATTAAAAAAAAACCCTCAAAAATATAATAAAAGAATAGGATTTATTCCATAAAACTGGTATAACCGCTTTCATTTTATCCACTGTAAAACTTCCTCAGATACGAAAATACCAACATAACTCCACATTTAAATAAGCATAGTAAAAATCATGTGACTTTGTCTAAAACAGTATGATCCCATTCACGAAACAATCACATGACCTGCACCAAAATTCTACCCTCACATCCCCATAAGGAATTGCAGTCATTATATTCCCTATATCATTTGTACTTTTATTAAATATATTATTATAAGACTAATGAAACATACATCATTAAAGATGCATAGAATAATAATTTTATCAAACACCTAACATAACCCTAAAAACCTAACACTAAATAAACCTTTTGTCCTCTAGCATAATTTACATTTTTATAAACATTTATTATTATAAAATAAAAATAAAATAAAACAAAATACCTCAAATCTAGCTAACCAATGATTTTAACTTTAAAAGAGGGCAATAGTGACATTGGCATTCAAGTCTCACCATTTATTTGAATTAAGTTTTAACTGCCAGACTACTTCTCATTTCTCCAGGATTGTAGACCAAGGGCCACGCCATGGTCTTTTTTCAACCTTTTCCAGTACTATAAATTTGAACCAATGGTGCCTTCATTCTTCAATGTGTCTAGAAAGAGCATTTGTTGTTTTCTCTTTTTTATTTTATATGTGTGCTTGTATATTGTATTATGGAGCTTACTCTTCTTTCCCATGTAAAAACCTTCACATAGTTGACAAAGGGCTCCATAAACAACTCCGATGGGCCCTGCATAAATACCTATATTCCATTAATATTTATCCAATTACAGTCCAACATATTTCTACACATACTATATCTATCACATTTATACATCCTAGGATTGTTTATAACCGACTTATTCCTCCTTTCCAACAAATCCTTCAAATTATTATCATTCTCATATACTATAATGGGTTTTTCACCCACCCTTTCATACAATTCATTATCCTCTCTTAAACTTTCCCAATTCTTATTTAATATCCATTGAATTTTAGAACTCTTTAAACTAAAGGCAGTAGTAAGCACCCTAGAAAAACTATTATCTTTTTGCCTTTCCATCACTGTATTTGGTGCATCATAGCCCAAACTTAAAATAGAACTGAAGTGCCCCATTTCCCTCATTGTAGACACCTTAAGTATAATTTCTTGTAGCATCTGCATAGGATACCCTCTTTTACTAAACATTCCTAACAAATTTTCACATTCTTCCTTAAAGTCCACCTCCAAAGTAGTCATGCGGGTGGCTCTCTCCAGTTGCCCCTTAACTACTGCCCTCTTCTGCCTATATGGATGGTAACTGGTAAAATGCAATAACATACTAGAATAGGTGGGTTTTCTAAAAACCCATGAGGTATATCTACCCAGTTCATAATTATTCTCAATCATAACATCCAGGTATGTCATCCTCTCCTTGTGGTAGGAACATGTGAAAGATACAAAATTAGTACTCGTATTAATGTAATCTATATATTGCAATAGACTCTCTTCGTCCCCCGTCCATACCACAAAAATGTCATCCAAATATCGCAAATATAATTTCATGGAGCATCTACATGAGTGATCCAAGGCAAATAAAAATTCCCAGTGCAACATGACAATATTAGCCAACAAAGAGACTATCGGTGAGCCAATTGCTACACCCTCCTTCTGTTTATATATTTCACTTTCAAAAATAATTAAATGATTTTTTAAGATAATGTCCAGTAATTCCATATAGTTGTTCACACTCCCCTGATCTATACCTCTTCATTCCAAATACGCCCGAACCATTCCAAACTGGTGAAGTGCGGAATTACAGTATACAAATCTCATACATCTACGGTAACAAACAAGTCCGCTTCATCAAAATTAACATCATTCATCTTTTTTAAGGAAATCCCATGAGTCCTTACATAAATTGTGCTCATACCCTAATAGATGTTTTAGTTTGTGATCCAAGAATTGAGCACATACCACCATGATGGATCCCCTCCCATCAACTATAGGTCTCATAGGGGGATTCTCCAGCGACTTATGAATTTTGGGGACCCCAAAAATAGTAGGAATTATTGGGGAAACAGTCAAATATTTATAATCTTGCAATGATATCTGCCTTTATATAAACATATCCCTCAATTGACCAGCTATCCTATTATATGCTGTATTTAATTCAGATCTACTAGATTTTTCATAAGCTTTTCTTTCTAATGTATTAAATATACGCTCATTATAATCTTGTTTGCACATAATTACCATGCCCCCTCCCTTGTCTGGCTTTATTGCCCTAAGTTCATGGTTTCCAATAAACACTATTTTATCAGTATCCTCTCTTTCAAAGTTGTTATTCTTTAACCGTTTACTGTTTTTACCCAAGGTGCTCCTTAGGTCCATCTCACATACTTTTTCAAATAAAACCAGAGCGGGGTGCAGAGGGAGATTGTACAGACTAGGAGCTCTAAGAGTGTCATTGTCCACTTATACATCCTTAAATAAATACATAAAATTTCACTTATGTACAAACAACTTTAAGTCCATCAAAACATCCACTAAATTTGCTGGTCAAGTGGGTACAAAATTAATCCCTTTGGTGAAAAAATCAGCATAGGAACAATCCAAACAGATGTCAGTATAATTATACAGTTTGAAATCACCCTTTGAATTATGTACTATAAGCTATCATCATCCTGTTGAACCCTTATATTCATAGTTGTTGTCCCTTCTGTTTTGATAATTTGCAAATTCTCTTCCAAAATTAAGTCCCCTTCCTGATATAATTGTAACATGGCGGAGTGTTGGCCCGATAGATCATCTGTTGATTCTTCCTGTTGAACTTCCAATAGTTGCACGGAGGTTGAGTCAAACTGGATTGGTTCTTGCGTTTCCAGTTCATTATTCACTCTGATTGTCTGAGATGGGAAAAATCATGCCCTTCTTCAAATTCCTCCTCCTGATAGGCTAGTGCTTGATTAGCACTTCCCTGTCTTTCATCATGCTCGCTATGATTAACACAATTCTCATTAGATGAAACCAAGGGATTGTTAACCTGATCAAAATCACACTTCGCTGAACCTTCCATATAATCCTTTCCATCACACTCCACTTTTTTTCATTTTTTAGCCTTTCAAGCGGTTCATTGACATTTGATGCTGTAAACAATATGAGCATGTTCATCCTTTAAGTCAAAATACCACATATTCTTCATGATATTCTCATTCAAGATATTCACCTCTGCAGTTAATTTGTTTATCAGCCTTACATTATGCTTCACGACCACCTCCACAAATTCACACCCCTGTCTGTCAAATAGTTCACACAATGGCGGTTCTGCAAGGGGCTTGAAAAAACTCTTTCCTGCATGTTGAACTTATACAACTGTTTGACAGACAGAGTTTATATATGGAAGGTTCAGCTAACACTGTGCCTCCCGAATCACAAATATAGGGAAGGTGTGATTTTGATCAGGTTAACAATCCCCCGGTTTCATCTAATGGAATTGAATTAATCAAAGTGAGCGTGATGAAAGAGAGGGAAGTGATACCAGCCTATCAGGACGGGGAATTTGGAGATGAGCAGGATTTTCCCCAGCTCAGATGATCAGAGCAAATAAGGAAATGGCAAAGTGAAGTATGTAAGAGTGGTACAGGATATGTACGAGGGTAGTGTGACAGAGGTGAGGTCTGGGGTGGGAGTGACGGATGAGTTTAAGGTGGAGGTGGGATTACATCAAGGATCAGCTCTGAGCCCTTTCTTATTTGCAATGGTGATGGACAGGTTGACATACGAGATCAGAAAGGAGTCCCCGTGGACTATGATGTTTGCAGATGACATTATGATCTGTAGTGAGAGTAGGGAACAGGTGGAGGACACACTGGAGAGATGTAGATATGCTCTAGAGAGAAGAGGAATGAAGGTCAGCAGGACTAAGACAGAATATATGTGTGGGAATGAGAGGGAGGATAGAGGAATGGTGAGGATGCAAGGAGTAGAGGTGGTGAAGGTGGATGAGTTTAAATACTTGGGGTCAATAGCTCAGAGTAATGGTGAGTGTGGAAGAGAGGTGAAGAAGAGAGTACAGGCAGAGTGGAGTGGGTGGAGAAGAGTGTCAGGAGTGATTTGTGACAGACGAGTACCAGTAAGAGTGAAAGGGAAGGTCTACAAGAGGGTAGTGAGACCAGCTATGTTATAATGGATGGAGACCGTGGCATTAACAAAAAAGGCAGGAGTTAGAGCTGAATGTGGCAGAGTTAAAGATGTTAAGATTTGCACTGGGTGTGATGAGGGTGGACAGGATTAGAGATAAGTATATTAGAGGGTCAGCGGAGGTTGGACGGTTTGGAGACAAAGCTAGAGAGGCAAGATTATGTGGGTTTGGACATGTGCTGAGGAGGGATGCTGAGTATATTGGGAAAAAGATGCTAAGGATGAAGCTACCAGGTAACAAGAAAAGAGGAAGGCCTAAGATAAGGTTTATGGATGTGGTGAGAGAGGACATGCAGGTGGTTGGTGTGACAGAGCAAGATGCAGAGGACAGGAAGAAATGGAAACGGATGATCCGCTATGGCGGCCCCTAATGGGAAAAGCCGAAAGAAGATGATGAATGTGAGAACCAATCCAATTTGACTCAACTTCCGGGCAACTACTGGAAGTTCAACAGGAAGAATCAATGGATGATCTATCGGGCCAATGCTCCCCCATGCTACAATTATACCAGGAGGGGGACTTGATTTTTGAGGAGAATTTGCAAATTATCGAAACAGAAGGTACAACAACTGTGAATATAAGGGTTTAGCAGGATTATGTTAGTGTAGTTATAGTACATAACTCTGAGGGCGATATCAAACTGTATAATTTTACTGACGTATGTTTGGATTCTTCCTATGCTGGTATTTTCACCAAAGGGATTCATTTTGTACCCGCTCAACCAGAAAATTTAGAGAATCTTTTGATGGACTTAAAGTTGTTTGTCCCTAAGTTAAATGTTATGTTTTTATTTAAGGATGTACAAGTGGACAATGACATTTTTAGAGCTACTAGTTTCTACAATCCCCCCTGCACCCCACTCTGGTTTTATTTCAAAAAAATAACCGAGATGGACCTAAGGAGTACTTTGGGTAAAAGCAGTAATAGGTTAAAGAATAACAACTTTGGAAGGGGGGATGCTGATAAAATAGCATTTATCTGGAACCATGAACTTAGGGCAATGAAGCTGGACAAGGGCAGGGACATGGTAATTATGTAAAAACAGGATTATAATGAGCATATATTTAATATATTAGAAGGAACAGCTTATGAGCAATCTAGTAGATTTGAATTAAATACAGCAAATAATAGGATAGCTGGTCAATTGATGGATATATTTATAGAGGAGTGGATATCATTGCAAGATTATAAACATTTGACTGTTGTTTCCCCAGTAATTCCTACTATGTTTGGGGTGCCCAAAATTCATAAGTTAGTGGAGAATACCCCTACGAGAGCTATAGTCGATGGGAGGGGATCTATCATGGTGGCATGTGCTCAATTCTTGGATCATAAACTAAAACATCTATTAGTGGATGAACATTTATGTAAGGACTCATGGGATTTCCTTGAAAAGATGAATGATGTTAATTTCGATGAAGAGGATTTGTTGGTTACCATAGATGTATGGGATTTGTATACTGTAATTCTGCACACCACTGGTTTGGAATGGTTTGGGCATATTTGGAAAGAGGAGGTCTGGATCAGGGGAGTGTGAACAGCTATATGGAATTACTGGAGATTATCTTAAAAAATAATTTCATTATTTTTAAAAATGAAATATGTAAACAGAAGGAGGGAGTAGCAATGGGCTCACTGGTGGGTTCCTTGCTGGCTAATATTGTCATGTTGCATTGGGAATTTTTATTTGTTTTGGATCAATCATATAGATGCTCCAAGAAATTTCATTTGCAATATTTGGATGACATTTATATGGTATGGATGGGGGACGAAGAGAGTCTATTGCAATATATACATTACATCAATATAAGTACTATTTTTTTATCTTTCACATGTTCCTACCATAAGGAGAGGATGGCATACTTGAATGCTGTTATTAAGAAGAATTATGAACTGGGTAGATATACCTCATGGGTTTTTAGAAAACCCACTTATTGCATTTTACCAGTTCCCATCCATATAGGCAGAAAAGGGCAATAGTTAAAGGGTAGCTGGTGAGAGCAGCCCGAATGACTACTTTGGAGGTGGACTTTAAGGAAGAATGTGAAAATTTGTTAGGAATTTTTTTTAGTAAAAGAGGGTATCCTATGCAGATGCTACAAGAAATTATACTTGAGGTGTCTACGAAGAGGGAAATGGGGCACTTCAGTTCTATTTTAACTTTGGGCTATGATGCAACCAATATAGTGATGGAAAGGTGAAAAGATAATAATATTTTTCTAGGGCGTTTATTACTGCCTTTAACTTGGAGAGTGTTAAAATTCAATGGATATTAAATAAGAATTGGGAAATTTTATGAGAGGATAATAAATTGTATGAAAGGGTAGGTGAAAAACCTATTATAGTATATAGAAAGGATAATAATTTGAAGGATTTGTTGGAAAAGAGGAATACGTTGGTTATAAACAATCCTAGGAAGTATAAATGTGATAGATGTAGTATGTGTAGAAATATTTTGGATTGTGATTGGGTAAATATTAATGAAGTGGAGGTATTTATGCAGGGCAAATATAATTGTGACGCTATGGGAGTTGCTTATTGAGCCCTTTGTCAACTATGTGAAGGTTTTTATGTGGGGAAGATGGGGCATAAGCTCTGTAATAGAATATATGAGCACACATATGAAATAAAAAAAAGAAAACAACAAATGCTCTTTATAGACACATTGAAAAAGAAAGGACCATTGGTTCACATTTATACTATTGGAAAATGTTGAAAAAAGCCAATGAGGTGGCCCTTGGTCTACAATCCTGGAGAAACGAGAGTTAGTCTGGCAGTTGAAACTTAATTGAAATAAATGGCCAGGCTTGATAGACAATGTAACTATCACCCCCACTTTTAAGGCTAAAATCCTTGTCTAGATAGATTTGAGGTATTTTGTTTTATTTTATTTTTATTTTATTTTATAAAAAAAATGTTTATAAAAATGTAAATTATGCTAGAAGGGAAAAGGTTTCTCTAGTGTTAGGTTTTTAAGGTTATGTTAGGTATTTGATAAAATTATTTTTCTATGCAGCTTTAATGTGGGATGTTTTATTAGTCTTATAATAATATATTTAATAAAAGTACAAATGAGAGCGGGGAATATAATGATTGTAATTCCTTATGGGGATGTGAGGGTAGACTTTTGGTGTAGGTCATGCGATTGTTTCATGAATGGGATCATATGATAGTTTTAGAAGAAGTCACAGGATTTATTTATCTGAGGAAGTTTTACAGTGAATAAAATGAAAGTGCTTATACCAGTTTTTGTGGAATAAATCCTATTGTTTTATTTATTTATTCATTTTTTTGAAGCTCTAATAGTGGAGCTGTGTGTTTTTTGTAATTTTCCTGGTTTGCCTGCTAATGTTTCTTGTGATAAGGGGGTATACTTGATTGCACAGTCAAAACTTTTCTGATGAGTAAAAAAATTATTTTATGAGCATTCCATTTGAACTTAGTTGTATGTTTAGTACAGTAGGGAATTAAATCCATAAACAGCAGGATGACAGATGTAAACTGATGCAAGGGGCTCTAAAATGTTCCATACTGTCAAGTTTTTCTTCATTAAGCAGGTAATTTTCAGCGGCCCAAAAAGAGAAGTCCCAGCTGAACAAAAGCCAAGGCACCAAAAGGCAATGGTAGGGCAGGAAATCTGACAAACCAAACAAGAGGAATTCCTTTCCCAAAAAACATAGCCCACTTCCAACCTATGACTATGCCAAGGCACAGCACACATCCTTCCCAAGTCCCCCTCTGGGTACTCTATTTTGAAAGTTAGCTCTCAACAAGACAATGTTACCCCCGATAGTTTACAATATCTAGATGTGGAGATATATAAAATTAATCAAAAATTTGAAACTAAAGTGTTTCGAAAAAGCACTTTTTGTAATTCCTTCCTACATTATGATAGCGCCCATCCCTTACATTATAAAAGAAATATAGTAAAGGGGCAATTTGTTAGGGACACTCGAATGACTAGCTTGGATATAGATTTTGTAAAAGAATGTGATCTGTTAGAGAAAATGTTTTTAGACAGAGGTTATCCCAAAATGTTTGTAAATAAAATTAGGAATGAAGTGGAAAAAGGTAGATTAGATAGATTTAAGCCTATTAAAGGCATGGGGTACAATAAGAATATCCAAGAAAAAGGAAATAAGGATGAAAATCCACCTGAGGGGTTTCAAAGAGGTCTAGTGGTAGAATTTAATGCTACTAATTATAAGGTGAGGGATATTTTACAGAGGGAATGGGAAAAACTAGCATCACTTACAGATATTGAGGAAATATCTAAAATAAGTCCAAAGGTGATATATAAAAATTCCCATAGTATAAGAAAAATCCTGGAAAATAATAATAGAACTATTAGTAGGTCAAGTATTAATTCAGTACCAACAGGAAACAGAAGAATGTGGAAGATGTAACCAATGCCCCTATATTATAAATGAAGGGGAAATTTATCTTGAGAGTAGGAAGAGATGGATTAGAAGTAAGGGATTTTATTGTTGTGATACTAAAGGAGTGGTATACCTTGTGATATGTCAAAAATGTCAATCATTTTACGTAGGTAAAATGGAAAGAACATTAAGAAAAAGAATATATGAGCATACCTACGATATTTCCAAAGCAAAAGACACTAATGCACTTTACAAACATTCCAGAGTTTGTGTAGGATATAATTTTCACTTTTTTGTATTGGAACAAATTAGGCGGGATATCAGAGGGGGTCCCTGGGAGGAAATTTTAGAAAGTAAAGAATTATGGTGGCAAGTTACTCTGGATGCGGGGAAAAAACAGGTCTTAATGATTTTTTAACAATATTGCCATTATTAAAACTAAGAGCTAGCAGAATTTAATGGTAATTATGAATTTCTACACTAGAGGGAGCCAGCCATTATGAGATTTTAGATGTAGTTTTTTTTCATGCATATTATATTTATTTGATGTTTTTACGTATTTATTTATTTATAAATGGATGGAAACATTTGAATATTTTTTATATTTATATTTTTTAAAAAATAATATAATTGAATTCATACGTATTTAGTAGTAATGAAATATATTAAATTCTGATTCATGAATATTTATGAGCCCAGAGAGTATGTTGGTTTGCCCATTTAAATGTTTTGTTAACATTTTATTGGTTAATTGATTTTAATATGGATATATAAGGGATGAATGGCATTAATTTTGATGTATCTGATGAAGTCCGAGTATTGAGGACGAAAACACATATTCGCTGTGTTTTTTAAAAGCGTTAATGTCTTATGGTCTTTTTGTTAATAAATCAAGTGGAATTTAATTTTTGGGTTTCCTGTTTTGGCTCGTTGCACTCTTATTTGGATTTATTGGTGGTTTTGGAGTGCTTTCACTTGGTTTCTCAACAAGGCAGCCTGACCATCAGTAGTTTCTGACAAATGGGTGCTGAACATTGTTACAGAGGTTACAGGTGGGAGAGGAAGGAAGGAACACGTGCCTTAGTTCTAGGGGGTGCCAATATGGACAGCAACTGACACCGGACCAGACTGTTATTTCCTCCTATACCCCAACTGATGCTGGACTCAGGGGCCATAGAACTCATCCTGCCATCCAAAAGGATGAAAGGTTTCTACTCCAGAATTTTTCTGATTCCCAAAGTGAAGCTGTCATGAAGTGTTGGTCTTATCCTTCCTGAGTACCTTATCTAGGTCCTCAGGTTCAAGATGCTCACCCTGCAGACAGTGCTTCTTCTTTTACTGTACCATTGCTTCATGGTGATGCTGGACTTGAAGGATGCATATCGCCATATCCACATTGCTCATTGCTTCATCTGAGATTTGTTTTGTCTGGTTTGCACTGTTTTCTGCATTGCCTTTTGTGCTATCCACTACACCTTGAGTGTTTACCAAATGTCTTGTTCTGGTAGTGGCTCTCTGCCATAATGTTAGCATTCACATCTTTCCTTACTTGGATAACAATGACTTACTAATCTGTGCATACTCTGTATCCACATGTTTGAAATCACTAGAGAAGGTTTCAACCTTATTCTCCCAGCTAGAGTTCAAAGTGAACCTTCTGAAGTCATTCCCAATGCTCTAACAAAGACTCATCTTTTTAGGGTGGTTAATTGACTCCAGCAAAAGACTTGCCTTTCTTCCAAAGTCAAGGCCCTATCTTATCATCTGGCATTTCGGGAATTCCCAGCAGTAACTTTGGCATGGCAAGAGAATTCCTAAAAATGATAGGACTTATGGCATTCATGATTCTAATGATACCACTGGCATTTCTCCACATGTGTAAAATTCAGTGGCATAGCCATGTCCAGTACTCACATTCCCTGGAATCTTAGTTACTGGTGCTGCCTTTCCTCAGATAAGAATTACAGCAATGGACAGCACAGCTGAGTATCAATCCAGGTCTTCCCTTCTTCCCACCTGTTCCTCATAGTCCCTCCAGACATATATGACTGACTTCACTTGGTGAGCTGTGTCAGTGGGACTGCAGTACAGACCACTTTGGGTTCCAAGGACACACAGTGGCACATCAGTATCAAGTAAATGTTGGCAGTAATCCACACCTTGAAAGTCCTTTACCACCTATGGACTCTGGGTCCTCTTCTGGTGGTTGTGGACATTGCCATGGTGATGTGATATCTCAACAAATGAGGGGGTAGAAGATCATACTATCTGGCCCAGTTGTCAGTGATGGCCTAGGAGTTGGCTTTACAGCATCTCTGACTCTTCAGAAATCATACATCCCATCAGAACAAAATGTTGGGACAGACAGACTAGGCAGATTCTGAGCAGACCCACACAAGTGGCAACTTAAGGCAGTGGTGTTCCAGGATCTAGTCCAGCTGCGGGAACCTCTCAAATAGATCTGTTCACCTCCTTTCAAAAGAGACAACTGGAGAAATTCTGTTCTAGACATCACTGCAGCCATGCGTGAAGGACAGACACATTTTCATTCCCTTGGACAAGAATGTTCCTGTATGCATTTCCACCATTTCCACTGATTCACAAGGTACTTCTGAAAAGTTCAGAAAGAAATGTCAAAGATCATTTTGGTGACTCCCTATTGACCCAGGCAATCTTGTTTCTCCCTTTTAATGGTATAAGGGTAATTACGACAGGCTTCCTCACACAGTCACAGGGGTGACTAGTATACCCCAATTTGGAGCAACTGCAACTAACTGCCTGGAGGATTCAATTTTGACTCTGTTTAGGAACTTCTTTCATGAGGATGTGCAGCAGGTGATAAAGAAATATTTCCAAGACTGCAGGCAGTAAAAACGCTGAGGTTAAAATATAAACGGTTTTAATGGATATAAGCGCTTTTGCATTGTTAACAACAACCCTTCATCAGGTATTTTAAAACAGATTAAATAACAAGTCCATCTTTTAAATACAACTAATTTACAATCAGCTATCTTGGAAAACGGAAATATCACGGGTGACGTAAAAATTGCAGTGAAAACATTTAAACAACATTGCAGTAATGTAAGAGTTTGCATATCTGCTTTGTGCATTCTCATTTCGCAATCATGAATAAAAAATACTAAACGCTACTAAAGCATCATCATATTTCCTATACAGATTGCCCTACCTCATTGAACTCTAATATATATATATTCCTCATATTGCACAATGAACTATAAATAAAACAAAAGCTACTTCTGTCTCATTAAGTTCTCCTCCAAAAACAGGCAACAGAGTATACAGGTGCTCTGCTTGTCCATATATAAACGAGTTCTGCAATTTTAAGTAACGCAACTTT
Organism: Protopterus annectens; assembly: GCF_019279795.1. NCBI lineage: Eukaryota > Metazoa > Chordata > Ceratodontiformes > Protopteridae > Protopterus > Protopterus annectens. The sequence goes on from NC_056734.1 coordinate 178,985,177, forward strand.
GCTTTTACATTAAATTAAAATGTCAGTGAATTAAGTAGTAATATTATTGTATAGCTGACAACACACACAGATGATTAAAATTTGAATTACAAAAAACTTAACTTGAAAAGTACAACAAGGGCTAATATCTACTTTACTAGATTTACCTTCAAAAACTGCTAACAAAAAATCCCATCGTATAACTTATCCTTATATGAACAACTTCAACTGTTTCAAGTAATGTCACTTTGCTTGAACATGTAACTAAGCTATTACCAAGTTACGTTGTACAATTCTTATAAGACTAACAACACCCTCAAGTGGTGAATACATGAAGTACAATGCATTCACTTAAATAAACATTAAATAAGGTAACAATAAATAGCAACATCCTCAGATGATAAAAAAATGAAGTACAATGCATTCACTTAAATGAACATAGAATTAAGTATAACTATAAATCAGATTTCCCATGTCAGACTGCCATTGCCTATTCAAATCAAGCACTAACTCTGTAAGAAACAAATCTGTATAGTAAATATATAGTAATGGCTGTGTGCTATCAAATGCATACCTATAATTTATATATATATATATATATATATATATATATATATATATATATATATATATATCAAATTGCTCAAATAAACCAATTATGTGTATTTCAAATATATTCTTCATGCTGGTATCAGCTATGACAATATTGATAAGAAAAGCAAATTCTACAGGAATGATCTTTAGTGAGACAATGCCCCCAGATTCATGAAGCTCAGCGCAAGGCCGGTGTAAGGCCTGCGCCGGCCGTGCGGCGTATATATGGTGTAGTAGCGCCATATGCATATTAATGAAGGTGCGCTGCCACCACATCCACGTGCATAGGACACGTGCGTGAGTGCATGGGGCGTTACTAAGCTGCGCCCGGAGGCGTGTCAATGTTGGCTGTCGATAAGCAACCTAAACTGCTGAATATTATAGTCCGCCTGCAATAGTAATCACACCTATCACTGTCCGTGGATAATGAAACGGATGCAAAGCATGCAATACAGTTCTCAGTCACACAAAATGGAGAACCAAACAGAAATGCACGCAACACAATATGAGTTTCCGTCCATGGAACAAATATTTAAAATCGTGTGTCCGTAATGTACTGTACTGTAAGTGGGTATACCCAGTGGAAGTGAAGCGCATCATGTCATCGTGCCGCCAATACACACGTCTAGCCCCATGGGCAGGGTCACCAGCAGTCCCACAGTGGTAGTGATAGTACACAGCTGGGCAGTTGTGGTTATAAAACAACCGTATAGAAACCTGACAGTCCAAATTGTATACCAAACTCACACAAACATATGTATATTAAAATGTGCTATACACATGAACAGGAACGTCACCGGCACATACACATAGGATGCTATATGCGGAACCGGGATATCCAAAAGCAGAACCCATGCATGCAAATGCAATACGCAACAACCCCTGTATAGCACATAACCCGTACCCATGTCCGAATGTCCACCAAATCCAGCTACCAGCCTTGCGCATCCGTACACCTACACATAGCGAGTATTCCCCATATGTAGTAGGAAGTATCATCCTAGGCAGTGTCAGGATTGCAAATATGTATCCCACGTTTGTAAACATCCCATCACAGTTATGTAAATCCAAATGCCCTCACGTTCATGTTTCGGCCAAATGTGTGTAATCCCGCATGGGATAAGTAACCTGTTGAAACCTCAGAGTTGTTTACACGCCACGGTGTCTAGTACTGTACACATATGGAAAAAACATGTATGTGTAGTCGCGGTACTGTTCAGTTTCTAGACAGACATGCAAAACATACTACGCAGGATGGAACAGCTGTCCACCATGCAGGTCTCCCCACTAGGGTTGCCACCTGTTCAGATGCCCAAGGTGGGACATCCGTTGTAGAAATGTGAGAATTTGCAGGATAAAACATACCCCCAGCCAGTGCAAAGGACAGAATTGCACTTGTATGCCAAGATAAAATCTTATTTCATACCATTTGAATAGCTTATGCTATCCCAAATAATAGTTATGTGTTCCAGATACAAAATACCTGTATCATGCAACTAGTAAAGAAAATAAGAAATATACTGTTGTCTTAAAATCACAGGACATTTGCCATGTCTTAGGTTTCATCGCGGGACACAACTGTCCAAAGTGGGACTTCCCCTCGCAAAGAGGAACAGGTGGTAACACTACTCCCCACTGAATTATCAACAGTATATATTCAACTCAATCACATACCAACACCACCTCTCAACCTATTACAGCAACAAAATCTGGACAAAGCCTAAAAGGATGGGTGGACAAATAGGGACAGATGTAATTACTGCTCTCACAAACTTCAAAAGTTCACAGAATAATAGTATGTACATTAGCATGAAATGTTGTGAAGGATGTAGGGTAGTCCCCGAGTATTACAGAGGTCCGTACATTTATACTGTAACAAACCTTTACATATGTTGACTGTACTACTGCATACCTGTAGTTAATTCATAGTTAAGTCATGTGCAAAATAATAATCCTCATATGAATGAATACAGGAAATAGTCAAATGTGAATGGGAACACCACTCACCATGGATTATGTATTGTAACCACCCCCACCCATATTATGTATTGCCAACATTATAAGCTGCTGACAGGTGCCCAAACACCTGTGTCTGTAAACACAGATAAAATGTTTAAAATGGACAAACCATGCCCATGTGCTTTGTCTGACATTTGAACGTGGTCAGGGCAGTTCCGTTCACCAGGCTGACAAGCCTAAACCCAGATCACCACATGAACACCCTGACAATTAAAGACCTGTATGTGTCAGGACTATAAGCCTTGGGGTTCTGAATATCCCTGCAGTGATTGAATATGCAGCTTGGGTCCAGAGCAGTAGGGAATAGGGAATGTGTAACATGTAGTACCGCATTTTTCCCAGCAGGTGAATGGATGCCTGTGTCATAAGTGAAGCAGTGAGGCATATGTTAATGTAGCTATGTACTATGGGTATGCATATAAATGAGTCAGAACACCAAAAGTATAGTGGTTACAGCATCCAGCCAATATGAATGCAGTCCCGGTTCAACTACTACTACAGCACATATAATATGAAAGTGTAATGAATGCGTCTGTGCTGTACAGACAGTTAAATATGTAAAGGTGAATGTGTGTTTCGCATACGTCTGTTAACCGGATTACAGATAATTTACTGGTACTGTCACAAGTAATAAAGCCCACGTAAGCACAAAGACTTAGTAAACATATGTAACCCACAATAAGGATATGCATGTGCGCCTGCGCGTAACCCACAATAAGGAAATGCAATTGCGTCTGTGCGTGTGTGATCCGCTCACAGCATAGTAAATGAATGCTGTTTCCCCCACATTAGATATACATGGCTCAAACCTGTTAACCCCATAAAGTATGAAACCGGCCAAAGGCATGCAAACTACCGGTACAAATAGGGACAAACCCCAGATATGTGCCAGAACAAACATAGAAAGTGGATAGAATAACGGGTGTGTCAGTAGCATGGATTCTCTGAAGGGTATGCAGTCGCAACCTGAACTGCTTGCCAGTATTTCCTACCATAAGTCTCAAATGAAATGCCACTACATTGCCAGATAGACACAGGTTTATGTAAAACACACCAAAGATAAAGAGGCAACCAGCTGTACACTCTGCGACAATCTGTACAGTGGAAAGGTATGGTATGGATATAGATATATGTGTATACACATAATCCACAGACGTAAACTAAAGCAAGTTAAGAAATGAGAATTGTACATGTATATATGTATACATAACAGACATATGTCCCGTAGATATGACATATGTACATAAATAGGCCACGTTATAGCTAATATGGGTAAACAAACAGACATGCACGAAAGGTGAATAAACCGCTGCCTTCCAAACCATTGGCCAGAAAGTGACAGTCCAGCAAGTTCTACACTTTAAACATGCATATAGGTGCCCATTGCAGGACCCCAAAAATTGATCCATACATTGTGTCAACCGACATTCACGCAAAATAAGTGACATCAGCAAATACGATATAGCTGTACATGCAACAGTAGCAGGTGCAAGGGTGATGACACATGTGTCGGTAGAATGTATGACATATGAACTGATATCTGGAGAGTGGGGAGTGCATATAAGTGTCTCCACACTTCAGTACCGCTCACATTAAACATGTGTAATGGGTACTGTAGAGGGTTGTCAGATATGGGAATCATGGGTATGCAGAAATGGGCCTAGGTGATGCTTGGCAGAGATTTCGTAGGCCCGCCCCATGGGAGTGATGTGGGTATAGCACACGCCTATATTCTCAATAATGGGGCAAACCATCCACTGGATATTTCGTAAACCATTTTGGGAATATGTAGGGCCCTATACTAGTGTCATGTAGGCGATTATCATGGATGGACATGCGTACGACCAAGATGGTAACCATAACTGGCAAACTGTCAGAATAAGACAGCTGCACTAAGGCATAGTACATGAAATACAAATAGGGACTATGTTAGATATACCCCAGACAAAGTCAGAACATTGTGAGAATACTGGTGTAGCAAGGAATACGAATGTTATGAGTGTTACTAATCATGTAATGGAAATGTCAGTCACTATTATCTAACCGCACAGTTCGTAATGCCTTGCCAGCAATTTACCAGAAAGGCACATTACTATGACAAATGTAACAAGGGCAAAGGTCAAACGTCAGGGCGTTTACCCATAATGTGTACAGGGTAGGGGTATGAAGGTAACCTGTCCAAAATACATGTACAGTACTAGTGATACTAGGTGGACAGGTGAGAAGAAAGACATCAGGACAAATGAGAAAACATGTACAAGTCATACGCATGTACTCCGACAAATGTGAATTACAACGTATGCCCTCTGAATGTCAATGTGGAAGGTTAATAGACACAAAAGTAATGTGTCCCTCAGGGTGTCATGCAGTGTCACCGTAACAATGTCCAGTCCCCCATACCGTGACGTGAGCTCTGCCACTGACGGAAAGCGCAAATACCGCACACATACGGTACATGATAGACTAATTAGTGTGGATAAGCAGCTGTTGGCCTGTGTGAGGAATACAACTCTCTGGGTGGGTGTGTCCTGCAATATAAATGTAATGGCATGTGGCCTGTGATGCCGCCATACAGTGTGTGTATTGGTGTCAGAAAGTTGATATCTTGTATCAGACACATACTCCGCAACTGTACAGATTTACGCAGAATGTGCAGAGTTCTGCCTCATATGTTTGGTGTGTGCCACGTAACATCAGTACCATTCTGGCACATTCCTGATAACTGAAGTCATGAAATAATGACAAACATGTGATTAAGACACCAAATCCGTCAGAAAAGCCATACTAATGCAAAACCTATTATTGTGTCAACTATCTACATTTGTAAGAGCAACATATCAATACTGCCCCTATGTGTCCCACTATCAGATAAGGCCTTGTCCAGAAGTTTGCTCTAGGAGGTGGAGTGGTATGATGAGAAACAGATACATGTGTGAGATAACAGCATTATCGACTGCAAGATAACGCAGAAGGTATGAAATGCGCTGCAGTAGGACGTTCAGTACTGTCCGCAGGTATGTGCTGACATGTCAAATGACACAGCAGTCTACATGAGGTACCTACAGGGCTGTCACCTTTACAAATGATGATAGTGGGACATACCCACAGCCATGCACACAGCGCAAATAGACATACACACAACAAAACTAGGCCATGATACATGAAGCCTCCGGCATGTACGAGTACAGTGAGAGTACAGCAAGGATAGATGTCTGCCAAGATATACAGCAAACGCCTGTAAGGGCGTGTAACACCGCCCGTAACACGGACGTTGCATGGATAATGTTGGGATTTGCAACATACCCCATTGGTATGTGAAAGCTATGCAAATATGCGATACATGAAACAGTCAGCTGTCCATGCAAGAGCAGAGTTATGGGCAGAAAATAGATTTTATATATATATATATATATATATATATAGAGAGAGAGAGAGAGAGAGAGATACAGACATACACACACAGACACACACACACATGGCAGGGCTGGTAATCGAACTTACACATTACTACCCTATCACACTACAGTATGACACATTTACAGAACACGCTACTGAGATTACTAAACACAGCAGACCCACAGGCATTCTACTAGGTGCGTGTCAACATCCGCAAAGACAAAGACGTCATCAGGATATATCTGTGGTGCGAAGCGCCTAAAAGCATAACCTGAGTCTCCAGGTGGACGGGAGCATGCACACACACACACCCACTTGGCAGGCCTTTGAATCGAACTTACACCTACCTACCCTATCACACTACAGCATGACGCATTCACAGAATGTGCTACCGAGACTACTGAATACAGCACTCCCAGAGGCATACTTCTAGGTGGGTGACATCATTAGCAAAGGCAAAGACGCCGATAGGGAATGTATGTGTTGTGAGGCATGTAAAAGCATTACTGTGTCCCCAGGCAGCTGAAAACACACACACACACACACACACACACACTTGGCAGGGCCGGGAGTTGAACATACACCTAACTACCTTATCACACTACAGCATTACACATTTACAGAACGCGCTACCAAGATTACTAAACACAGCACTCCCAGAGGCATACTTCTAGGTGGGTGACATCATCCGCAAAGGCAAAGATGCCGATAGGGAATGTATGTGTTGTGAGGCATGTAAAAACATGACTGTGTCCCCAGGCAGCTGGAAACACACGCACACTTGGCAGGGTCGGGAGTTGAACATACACCTAACTACCTTATCACACTACAGCATTACGCATTTACAGAACGTGCTACCGAGACTACTGAACACAGCATTCCCAGAGGCATACTTCTAGGTGGGTGACATCATCCGCAAAGGCAAAGACATCGATAGGGAATGTATGTGTTGTGAGGCATCTAAAAGCATTACTGTGTCCCCAGGCAGCTGAAAACACACACACACGCTTGGCAAGGCCGGGAGATGAACATACACCTAACTACCTTATCACACTACAGCATGACACATTTACAGAATGCACTACCGAGATTACTCAGCACAGCACTCCCAGAGGCATACTTCTAGGTGGGTGACATCATCCGGAAAGGCAAAGACGCCGATAGGGAATGTATGTGTTGTGAGGCATGTAAAAGCATTACTGTGTTCCCAGGCAGCTGCAAACACACACACACACTCACACACTTGGCAGAGCCGCGAGTTGAACATACAACTAACTACCTTATCACACTACAGCATTACGCATTTACAGAACGCGCTGCCAAGATTACTGAACACAGCACTCCCAGAGGCATACTTCTAGGTGGGTGACATCATCCGCAAAGGCAAAGATGCCGATAGGGAATGTATGTGTTGTGAGGCATGTAAAAGCATTACTGTGTCCCCAGCCAGCTGAAAACACACACACACACACACACACACACACACACACACACTTGGCAGGGCAGGGAGTTGAACATACACCTAACTGCCTTATCACACTACAGCATTACGCATTTACAGAACACGCTACCGAGATTACTGAACACAGCATTCCCAGAGGCATACTTCTAGGTGGGTGACATCATCCGCAAAGGCAAAGATGCTGATAGTGAATGTATGTGTTGTGAGGCATGTAAAAGCATTACTGTGTCCCCAGGCAGCTAGAAACACACACACACACACACACACACACTTGGCAGGGCCGGGAGTTGAACATACACCTAACTACCTTATCACACTACAGCATTACGCATTTACAGAATGCGCTACCGAGATTACTGAACACAGCACTCCCAGAGGCATACTTCTAGGTGGGTGACATCATCCACAAAGGCAAAGATGCTGATAGGGAATGTTTAGAGAGTGAGCAGTCTGAAAGCATATTACTGTCCCAAGGTAGACGTAGACAAACACGGCAGTGCTGTCATCGGGCCAACTAAATATCTACAGAGCACTACAACACTAAATAAATACGGGATGCGCCACAGACAGTACACCCTTCGAGACAGCAACCAGTGTGTTCAATGTACGCATCCATCGTGACATTGAAAATGGACATCTGTTGCCTGGATGACCACCATGGCTATACAGGATGTCAATGGCCATGCCCACATGCTTAGTATCACACGTCTGTTTGGAATGTACTGTGTGTCCATCTACACAACAGTGTACTGGGCATGCTCACACACTTAGCAGTTGCAAAGGGCCGTCTAGCAGGCACACGGAGTCTAATCACGGAAGGGTGCAGTGTGGAATGTACTGTGTGTCCATCTACACAACGGCGTACTGGGCATGCTCACACACTTAGCAGTTGCAAAGGGTCATCCTGCATGCACACGGAGTCTAATCATGGAAGGGCGTAGTGTGGAATGTACTGTGTGTCTATCTACACAATGGCATACTGGGCATGCTCACACACTTAGCTGTTGCAAAGGGCCGTCTTGCATGCAGATGGAGTGTAAACACGGAAGGTCTCAGATTGGACTGTACCGTGTGTCCATCTACACTACAGTGTACATGGACTGTACTGTGTGTCCATCCACACAACAGCATACTGGGCATGCTCACACACTTAGCTGTTGCAAAGGCATGTTGTGCATGCAGATGGAGTGTATACACAGAAGGGCACAGTACAGAAGGGCACAGGAAGGTATAACTGTCCTCACGCACAGGGTGGTCACACATGCAGTGACCTGTACACACACAGCTGCCATCACAGCTGTCACAGGTGCAGGTCACACACATACACACTGCAGTGTACACTGTAGCTGTCAAGTCAGCACCATGTCATCGGTGCAGCACTACACAGCCTTACAATACTACAACACCATGTGACACATGACCACTGGGCTGTACAGAGGTGTACACCAGCTGTGCAGAGTACACATGTACCAACAGGGATCCAACAGGTGTTATGCATTGCAATGATACCAGTATACATGCACAGGTCGGCTCAAGACATACCACAGCCCTTACACAGCTGTGACACCTGACTGTTGCTGTACACCAATGAACACACGTCTGGATATATCATACATGTGATTGTGTGGATGTGTGCATGGACTACACACACAACACATACATACATAGCCTGTGATGTACCTCATGCATAACAGTGGCCTAATCAATGCTACACACATGAATGGAAGGTGGGCCCATGTCTGTTGAATGCCCACACTACAGGGGGTAGCAATGTTGACCGGGACACATACCCTTGTACTGGTCACCTGTGACACCCGTGATATCATAACACAGTCCATGTGTTATGTATGTCAACACACATGTGCAACAATAGCAATGCATACAAACATGGCAACAGGAGACACATGTGACATCTGTACTGTGCATGCAGCAACCATGCATGTGCAGTGGCCGATGTCCGTGCCATAGTTGCACCAACCTACGACATGCAGTCGCAGTGCAGACCCATCATTGACACCTGTATACGGTGACATACAAACAGCACATATGGAGGGATGTGTGTACATAATGTGGTGTACCACCTGTGTAGATGTATGTGTGCAGGGGGTGGCTCACAGTTGTGTCACACACCATCCTATCATGCCATGTGCAAACAGTATGCTATGTCGCTGTTACGTGACGGTGCTAACATAATGCATACACAGTGGTCAGGTGTTACCAACTATATGTCACATGGCACCTGTAACACCTACAACCTCCCATGTGCATATAGCAGCACATTTGCCAGATATAGCGTTGGTACACATAATGCAATCAATACCGCTGCATGTCTATCAAACGTGTCATCATATGGCAGGTGTATCATTCCCAGTACTGCCATGTGTGTCTGAATGTGTGACCAGAGATGCCACATATCGCAGGGAATATGTCCCAGTTGTTACACATCCTTGTACACCATTGTAGAGATCTGTACATACGTCAGTGTGGGAAGCATGACGTCGGCCGGTGTGGTGCATCACACACATCGGCTGTCCATATACACATGTGTGGTCACCACAGTGTGTGTGTGTGTCTGTATGTATATGTGGTGCTTGGTGTGAGGGTGTATGCTAATATACGGTGAGAAATGATCACTAACCACACATGGTGACTAACCCGTAATGGTGATGCATTGCACTACCCTGTTGATGCCATAGGTCCCAGCCATACTGGCTACCTGTGCATATTCCTTCTCTGTGACACATTGTGTGGGTGCATAGTACTGTGAGGGTGATGACCACATAGGCAAGGGTCCCCACCTGCACACTATGGGGTGTGAGTTATAGTTGTGTACACCCCATGAATGTGGCCATGTTCCCATACTGTTACAGGGTCCTACTGCTGCACAGTGTGGCCTCCAGCTACCAAGTGTCACCTCACAACATCATTGGCCAGACCGCTGTGCACAACCCCTGCACCATGTCACCATACCTGTAATGTGTCCTGCTATGTATGTCATGTCTCTGTCCAGTGTAGCCTGTGGCACTGACCACATGCATCAGGTGCAGTATATGTGCGGACATCTGTGTCATGTTGGTGTTTCCAACAGTCAGGTTGAGGGTACATGTAGCATGCTGATATTGCCAGACGTGCCTGTGAGTAATCCACAGTTACACGTGGGGGACTGCAAACACTGCTACCTGTTGGCACATGCAAGTACACCATAGGAGGGAACCAGGGTATCACAACTAACATGGTGCTACAGATGTAACCAAGACACATACCGTGAACACATCACAATGCATGCTGCACCTGCACTACATGGTATGACCGGTGCATGCCGACAGTACACAACCTATGTCACATACACATCTCTCACTATTCACACACAACCACTGCAACATACACATCCCTCACTATGCATACACAGGTAATATTACATACACCTCTCACTATGCTGTTCACCCTGTGCATCAGAATATTTGTGCATAACCCTGCACCGATGGTGTGGATGACAGGGATGCGGCACAGGCTTCATCATATGCACAGGATGATAAGTTTGCCAGGGGCATAGGCTGCACCAATGGATAACATCATGTGTGTGTGTAAGGGCCAGTGAGTTGACTGGACATGTCTGTGCAGAATGCATGTGGATGTTGTGGAGCCCTACAGTTGTGTTTGCTGTGTGCATGTATGTGTGTACACAGTTCTGCCATTTGTGAGGCCTACATGGGGTATAATTGACAGCCCCAGATTGTACAGAGCAGGTTGTACAGCTCACTGTGTCCGTTCATGGCCATGTGACCTGTGCCTGCCTGGGGTTGCACGGGCACTACCAGGTGGAGGTACAGAGTGGCTACTGTCCGACGACACATGTCCACTGGAACCGTGTCCCTGCTGAGAACATCCAGGGCCATGTCCACGTGGCCTGCTGTGTCCTGGTGTTGACAGCGCAGCACCAGCTGCACTGCTACTGCTACTGGCACTATGGGAGCGGGCATGTGAGGTGGCACACTCATGTCGACCTACACTAGGTGGTGTTGCTGGCCTACATCCACGTGGCCTATGCCTCACTCCTACCAGATGTTCCAGCACAGACAGCTCCCGCTCGTGGATTGCCATGCCTCGGTCAAGGATTCCGACCATTTCACCTAATCGCCTATCCAGAACATTAGCAATCTGCTGTTGCGCATTTGCCAATGCCTGGATATTGTCATTTAGGGTATGGATAGTAGCCCTCTGCAGCCTCTGCCCTTCTCTGTTCTGCAGTTCAGCATGTGCCTGTGCTGCCATTACAGTCTGGAACATGCGTCTGGTGATACCAGCTGCTGTGCTCTGTCCTGCAGGTGCATGTCTGCCAGAGGTCCTCCTAGGAGCAGCACCAGCCACATGCCTGTGTGGCACATCTGCAGTCATTACACTGACACCATGGTGTGTAGACACACCTTCTGTAGCCACCACACGTTTCTGTTCCATGCTAACAGACGCTGACTGTCCTTCCTCTATGGCCACTGGTGATGCGGTATGTGTTGGCAGCAGAACTGTGTGTGGGGAAGAGGGGGACATAGCTATGATGGTAACCATTGGCACAGATTCAGCCCCTGACAACTCAGCCTGTACCTCATGCATATGTTCATCACCGCTAGTATCTGTGGGGACACTAACATCAGATGGACCGCAGGAGGGTAACGCACCTACATCACCTGTGAATGCAAAGAAATACTGTAAACTACAATAGACACAGACACACACACACACACACACACACACACACACACACACACACACACACACACACACACACACACACACACACACACACACAAACACAGACACACACACACAAACACAGACACACACACACACACACACACACACACACACACACACACACACACACACAAACACAGACACACACACACACACAGACACACACACACACAAACACAGACACACACACACAAACACAGACACACACACACACACACACACACACACACACACACACACACACACACACACACACACACACAGACCCACCGACACACCATACATGTGATTTGCCAGATGGCATGCAGCATGCCTGCAATACAGCAGATGGCATGCAGCTCAGACATTAATAGTGTTAGTAAGCATACCTCCCTGGGGTGCACACTACAGCAAGCAGGTGTCATATCAGTAGCAATGCAGTTCACACAATCATGGTAGTATGCATGCATCCCCGTGATACACCATGTGGCCCAGACAAGGATAACAGTACACATGGCTGACGTGACCTTGACATGTAATCTGCTGACATGTGCATTAACATGCATACATGTCTGACACATTAGTGTCCTGACACATGTACAGCATCATAATGGGTATCACATTGCAGTGTTGTGTGTATGCCCTACAGATAGAATGCATGTTTAGCAAATGTGCATGAGCATGGGAGGGTAGTGTGAGCCGTCTACATTGCTATACAGTGTGAAGTACAGACACTGTGCCATTGCATGGCAACATAAGGCATGTATGTTGCTGTAGAATGCATAATATGTACACATTGCATAGCCTTAACTGCAACACAGTCGTGATGTTCAACAGATCGTATATGGTAGACTTCAGTGACACCTCCAGTAGCTGTGCACAGGCATTTAGGTTGTCCAGTGTACCACATCAACTGTATAATCGGTCAACTAAAACTATAATTGGACCATGTGTGGACAATGTGCAACAGGGTGTATACACATCCCAAGTACTGTGTGGCTACATGTCTCTGGCCATCCCCCATGGCCATGCGTGCACATGTGTTAGCCAATTGTGTGTAATGGTCATCTATCTCACATGTCTGTGCTGTCCCATATGACATACACCCATAGATGTCAGATGTGTCACAATCCATAGGGTTATGCAGACAACGGGTTGTATATTTGGTATGTGGGGTATAGGTCATGTGATAGTGTGACAATATTGCAGACAGAACACTACATGTCTGGGATATGTTAGGTGGCACATCACAATGTGTGCACCCAATGCAGGGGCATATGACACAATGGTGACACCTGTGGGCTGCCCATTACACAGCTCACTGTGTGGTACTGTTTGCGTACCACACATGTTGTTCTAATGCATACTACATATGCCTCCATTGTAGAACACCTCCACCGTTGTATGCACAGCTGACCACACATGTTGCAATGACAAGTACTGTGGTTTCAAGTCAGTGTATCATTACGTTTGTATATATTGCACATGGGTGGCCTGTGTGAATGACGGGTGGTGCGACCTGCATATCATGACTGGAACAAACATCAGGTGTGCAAGTGTTAACTGGCCCCATGGCAAATAGATCTACACTGTAACATGCCTGATACTGATGACAGTCTCACCTGCAACGGACTCATGTCTGTGCGGCACACCAGAGGTACCTGTATAGGGATGACACACCAATATGAACATTATCCATGACTGTATGACAGCCACAGGTTGCACTGTGCATGTGAACACATTCACCTGTGTAATAGCATATAGTATGCACATGTGTGCATACACAACGTAGCATACTGTAGTATGCAGCATGCATGTCCACATACCTTGCATATGTTGTTACTTCACATAATGTAGTGACACATGCAACTACATGGGATATAATAGCCATATGTGCAGTACTGACTTACCAGGCAACTCCAGGCTCATTGGTTGGGAGACACCCACCTCCACGATGGCAGCTAGTGTTTCTGGATGCTGTTCCCTGGGTGTCCCCAGACTGGCCAGTAGCTCCTCGGTGTGTGTGAGTGGGGGCTGGGTTGGTGGCCCACCACCTGTTCCACCTTGTTCCCTGGCGATTACAGTGGCATGCTGTTTTGCGTGTCGTATCAGGTCCGTGCAGAGTCTGCGCACCTGCTGGTAGGTGCGGTTATGGTCACCCACATCATTCACCCTCCTGCGTAGATCCTGCCACAGGTCATCCTGCTGCTGGGCATGCTGTGGCACATGGCTGAAAAACAAGTCATAGTTGTCATGGAGCTGTGGGATGAGGACATCATCCTCCTGGCGGGTGTATGCTGGGAGGTGTGTATGGGGCATTATCTGTAAGACATAATGATGGTGACAGGTCACAGTTTCAGAGATTTACAGAGCTACTGCTGCACATACATTTCTATGACATCTACTACATCCACACAGTTATCTTTGCAAAGCATCATGACACTGACACGACTGACGTGTTTGTGTCACACATGTCACACCCATTATGCATTGGATATCATCACCATATATGTGTGTCACCTCATTACAGTGTTCATACTCCATGTAAATGCTGTCTTGCTGTGGGCATGTCTATTTGCCTGCACTTGTGTTCTTACCTATCTGCACATGCCTGGATGTGTCCACGGTACTACTGTTGACCTGGATGCTGTGTATATGTCACATATCAACACAGACACAGCCATAATGGACTTGAGCAGTGACAATGCACACATACGCATGGACACCTGTACATGCATGTGTTTTGCCATATACATCTATACAGCACTGTACAACTATTCACCATCCTGCCATGGATCGCCTGTATTGCACATGTGATAGACATGGGACAATGGCTAGTCAGACGACATTCGCAGGGATGGTTATCAACCATAGCATGTGTGGGCATGGTTTCCAAGCTGTACAAGATAGCCATTGCGCCACCGCAAGGTGCATCAGTGTCACATTACTGATCCAGTCAGTTGATAGTACATCTACCATGCGGCCATCTCACCATGTATGACTGGGATGACATGTGCAGCTTTGATGGACAGGGTTGCATGGTGTCACATATATGGCACAGGGATCTGTCTAGCCTGTGGCGATCCTAGCATTAGAACGGTGGCTGTCCATGACATATATCTTATAGATCAGGATATGGACATGTAGCATGTCCATCATCATGGTGTAGCAAATGTCCTTCTGCAAGGTAGACAGCATGCAGCATAGTGGAGTTGAGGATTGTGAAGGCTGGTATCGCACATGCATGCATAGCCATTACCCCTTACAGGTGGTATGTGATCCAATATTGGTCACCACAGTGCTGTATATGCCTGTCCAGTGATCTCCATGCTCATGGATGGCACCCTGACATGAAATGGGAACCTCATATGACTACCTAAGGGGCCTGGAGACGTCACCATGTCGGGGGGTGCATTGCACAGCACCATCCCTTACACAGTGTCCATAATGTTGACCACAGCCTAGGTAGCAGTTTATGGGTACAGGGATGTTCACCTAGCGGTGACACTGCTGGTATCATCCATCAGACTGTGCACATATGTCACACACCTCACCCACACAGCCCATTCTGTATGTTGTTCACATCACTGACACAGCTATACTGATAGGTCATGGCAGTTCACAGCCTTACATACACAGATGCCTAACATTTGTCTGTGTGGTATGGGCTACAATGCACCTTTTGTAGTTGTGAGTCTGTCAACAGGCCACTGGTGGAACACTCCTGCGACATGCAAAGGTATTTGTAATCAAATATCCATGCTGTCTTTTACATCTGTACTGCTAACATCTACAGTGCTAATGGTTCATGGACATGCACACCATACTCAGCAGGGTTATAGTGCGGTGCCACCCTAAATGACTGTCGTCACCACTTGTGGGTTGATATTATCCAACACCCTATCTGTATTTTATGGTCATGCTAGGCACTTGTTCAGAACTTGTGAGCATGTCATGAGCTACTGATTGCTATAGCACCTATTCCACACCATTTCCCACAGGTACACTGGCTGTCCTACACTTCCCGGCTTGCTTATGGTACAACAGCTGTTGTACACACGCTTACATATCCTGTGGGACATGGTTGTATATACAGGCATGTCCAACTGTCACGTACCAGTGCTACTGCCTGTCTATATGAGGGATATGTCATACATGTGGCAATAGAGCAATTGTCTCATGTACACATTCAATGCTCACCTCCCAGCATACGGCACTACAGCCTGTGGGGGATGCACTTCTGCAGCCGTGCTGGGGGCATAGCTCGCAGGTGTACCTCATTACGAGGAACGTACCTCATATGGGGTTCTAAAAGGTGCATGTTCCTCAAGGTTCCACATTGGAAGGGTCTGTCACACATTCATTGTTGTAAATTGTTTACCTGCTAGCCATGGCTAAATAGATGAGAATCGTATTAATTCATTAGAATATCTTTTTTATATGTAAAACCAGCCTATTTTAGCCATCACATGCCCTTCCTATTTGAAGCTGTTAGTAAGCCAGTCGTAAGTGTTCCACATTTTGCCCATTTGTCACACAGTATGAGGGCTAATGTTCCTCAGTTTGGGGACAGGAGGTTGACAGCTATGGCTGGGGGTAATGCTGTCACCAACCCTGACTGCACCTGACAGTCATTTGAGGATGTGTAACATTCGCAACACACCCCACCCATCACATAGTCTCACATGATCTACACCACTGGCCACACCTATGAGGACAACTTGTGCAGTACGTCTCCATACTCACTGTAGGCACCAGAGGTAGCCCCCATCATGGAAGACAACATCACCAGCTTATAGCCCACAGACTCATGTGTGCCCATAACATACAGCCAATAGTGAGTAATAACATTCACAACACACCAGTCATAGATGACTCTGTAGGGAGTCACACTGCAGTTCCACACAGCAGGCTACACAAGGCGTTAGTCGCTTACATCTTGCTGTCGGGTAACTGCTTCTGCAACATAACCTATGCACCCATGCCACACCTCACCAGGTACGATATGACTGTCATTCTCCATGTTAATGAGACTGCCCTGTGATGCCACTTCACAGACTACGTGTGCAGGGACATGCAATAGCTCACCAGTCTTATAGCCCTGAGGGTGTGGGCCAAGCCCTGGGGAGCATTTTGCATTCGTCCGGACATGATACCACTGTACAATGACTGACTGTGTTACTTCAACAGTTGCCTATGCTCCTATTGTCATTCCACAGGCATCTGGTATCTGTCCGCTATGACTGACCTGGTCAAACACAATGCTGTGGCACAGATGACTTGCACCTGTCAGCCCTGGGAGTACAGCTCACATGTAAGGCACTTGCTGCTTCTATACTGCCTGTCTTGCACAGTTTCCAATAACTGTCACCAGCAGGGCGGTAACTGGCAGGCACAACATGGGGTCATGTGACACAATGCTTGCATCTTCCTCTGTGACGCACGCAGGCAAGGCACACCTTATAATGCACCACTCAAACTTCTCTGCAGTGACTGGGACCTGCCTCTAGGCTCTGCAGAGCACACATGCAATGACAGGTTATAGACAGACCATACCTTTCAGGCACATACCTGGACCGGCACACCCACAGCTGAGGGGTTCCCATATCCCACTATGTTTTGCACACATCCTGGCAAGTTACTTAGCACAATGCATCAGAGGTGCTCCATGTGCAACTAACTGTGTCTGGGACTGCTATACACATTGTAACAAGCGACAGAGTCAACATCATACCCCACGGGTAACATACCTTCTATGTTGGTATAGTGGACAGTGGGCCTCAGCTACTACTGATGTGTGACTAACACTACCCCACACTTCACTGGGATAGCCACTCATGTACCGACACATCCATGAGTCATACCCTCCGCTCTGCTGGGTCAACCCATACACACCACCTCCAAGACCTACATTACCCTTGGCATGAACACTACCACCATGTGACTGGTGTTACACACCTGGGGTTATCCCCTCATTGGTGGATTCCAAACATATGCTAATCGACCTTGTTAGCCACATCCCGGCAACACACCCATCACAGCATACACAGTACATGAGTACTACAACACCTACTACAGACGTCTGCTGACAGCGGTTGTTAACATCATGACACCCGTGCAGATGGACAATGCACATACAAATGCTGACACATACCCCAGTGCACCTCATTAGCATGTACACAACTGCATGGATCATGCTATTCCACACAGAGCCATGATGGTACACACCAGATAACAGACACCACTCTGGTGGTCATGTTCCATGGACATATGATGTACAACAACAGGTGTAGGCTGTTGCACAGTGGTGTACATTCCCATGTGTGGTCAGCCGTGGTGGGGCCACAGGGTCCCTCATCACATACTCTAAGACTAGCTACATAAACATGACTGCCACACATTCCGGGGTGTACCACCAGGCATTATTGTGGTATATCAGTAGTCGATGGCAACACCCACATCTGCTGTCACATACAACAGTATGGAACATTGCAGACCCAGGTGTTGTTGCCAACATGCTGGAGGATGGAATCAATGCTGACATTACACACTCTCACTCACTACAGGGCCACAGTCCATACATGAACATTGTGGTGTCCCTGTGGTCACACCTACACAGTACTGACCTACACTCTATATGTCCTGGGACACTGGCCCCATGTCACCTTCCAATGTCCCAGGCTGTGATGTCCACCAACCTCTGAATTACATGTCTCCCCACTAGGCCACCATATTCAGTAATAGCCTTGTTTCAGACATTGTAGCCCCTGAATGGCACACAGCAGCATTTATCACACTACACACAGGTGGCACCACATTGCACGAGTGGGACTATAATCCTACACACCTGACTGGACTATTCTGCATGGCTATGGGGTACATCATCAAGGACATCATTCACAGAGACATTGTTGGGCTCCCGTCCTTTGCTGCCACCCGGGTTGGGCTTGTTAGGGCCAGAGCATGGCCCATACAAATGGTGGACTCCTTTCATACAGTTACCAGGGCAGTTGCTGATGGTACAGGAGTCCACACATCCTACATTGTCCTCTCATTGCCTTTCAGCACCATTCCCCATTCTGGTATTGACAACATACACATCCACATGCACATCGTACCCTGTGTCTCAGGATGTTATGCTATGTGGCTCATGGACAGGACACACAGTGAGGCCAGCATACCATAGTACCTACTACATGTCAGGTACATTTGGCATACCATGGTCCTCAGTCATAGGGCCCCTCATGTTCAGTATATGCTTCCCTGTGGAACAGGCTAGCACATGGGACTTTCCCTGCCTAGCTTTCAAACCCCTGCATACCAAGCACCATGATTGCTCCACCAGCTGATACTGACTCCAACCATACAGGTGTCACCGTGATAGATACATAATATGACTATCATGGCATCAAGCTGCATGACACAAAGTGCATGCACATCACCTTTGCATTACACCATTCACCCACTGACTATCACATGGATGGTAGTCCCCTACATACATATCACATTGTACATGTTTGCAGTACACACATATGTCGCACCCACTCCTGTGATTACCGTATTGCCACTGTGGCATGGATATCCTTCTACGTGGCCACACCTATCTGTACTGGGTGTGTAGCTGGTACATAGGCACCCATTGTACCTCTGAACTCAAGACATCTACACACATTCAAGGGTACACCACCCCATTTAGGGTGTACCTTACACAACAGCTACAGCTTTACATGCCACAACATTAACACGCCATGACATTTACTGAGCTACGACAGTTTAAATATGCGGCTGCACTACGGACACCACATGTGTACACATTTGCATACTACATACTCAGGGGTGACCTCTGCTGATCAGACAGGGCCCATGTCCACAACATTATTAATGGATATACTCCTCATACGCGACATAAGCAGAGGCCACTGTGAGCAACATGCTCATGGATATGTGCACACACGCCACAATGAGTGGGATATGCTTGTGGGTTACATTCCCAAACCAGGCACTCACCATGCTTTGGAACATAAGTCCTATGTACATCACGCAGGGACACTCAGTAGCACTGTTCATGTGATACCTCCCTTGGTGGTTGGGAGACACATGTAGGCCTGGGATCACTGCATTGGCTGTACTGTGCAGAGGTGCAGGTGACACCTGGCTCTGATGTTCACAGGACACTACCCTAGAGAGGTGCCACTAGTGTGAACACTGTAGTTGTGCTTACACATGGACATGCTAGACTGCATAGTACCCCACTATGCACCTGTGAAGCTATTACATGTCCTTTGTGCATGGTTACTTGGTAGCCCTTCCATTTAGATTAGCTCTCATGCTATTACTATGTCCCATACCTACAGGCCATATGTATCCTGTTATTATACATACCAATAGACGATACCTGTGGTATGCATGATATGCCTGTTATGCTGTGTAGAATATCTGTCATATCTACCTATAATACTATACATTACACATATTTCACATAGTATCCCATAATGCAAAGCATACTTGCACAGCAGGACCACCTTACATATGTCATTAACATTATATGCCCATACACATGCGTGCTGTGACACTATATCAACATATACTATCCCCTGCTATGGCACGTCCTTGTTGGACATACCCTACCACTGACGGCGGGTTGTATGGAATTGTTCTGTTTAACGCCCTCATGTAGCATCCCTTGTGGTGTCTGTGCTGTGTACCTTGAGTCCCACTGCTGGATGCACAGTTTCTACAAGCGTTAGTATGCTCAGCAAGACATCAGTACATAAATACCTTTCCCCACTTTATGCATTGCGGACACGTTTAATTAATGCAAACCAGGCTATACATACAGTAAAACTAATTAATACAGATCATGCTATACATAACCTTACATATTGGGCATTCTACATACCTTGTTGTCCTTACGGCGTTTTGTTTCTATCTCTCTCACAGTGTTTCAACTGGTATTCGGTATGAGCATATGGTTTGAACGTCTGGCAAGTCATACTTATATACGTCGATACCTGTAACATGTGGATTCATCCAGCCAATTGGTGTTCCTGAGTGACTAATTACTTGCATATCAGCTGTGCAGCTACTCCATTCACCAATTACGTGGCAACAGTGGGGTATAATTGGATTCTCCACTTGGGTGTTGCCTATTTGCCCTACCTTCGGGGAGACGGTCTTTATTGTGTTTTGTTATGTGTAACTGCAACTGCTATGCATGGAGACAAGTATAGTTTGGATTAATGTCCCCCTTGGATTGTGTGTGACAGGTAGAGTATTTGGTTCAACATGTGGGTGTACCTGTCATCCCAACATGTGATAACGGAGTATTGCAAACAAAACCTGTAACATGGCTGTTTGTTCCATTATACAACGACTGCAATTTTGCATGACGTCTTTAATTGTGTCTCTCACACGGTATGTTGTGGGTTCTGCAGATGTAATTGACTGACTGGATGTTTGTGCTGCTATTACAGTCTGTATTGCTTTAGTTTCTAGTGTGGGGGATGTCGGTGGGTGTACGTAGCATATACAGGTTTGTGGGCCTTGCATTTCTACATAATCCATATATATGTGTGTGGGCTCCGTCCCTAATTAGAGAGCTAACAGTTAGTAGACTTATGTTATGGGATTGTACGTTGGGCCGTTGTTAATTGGTTTCTATATCATCTGCAGGTGAGCTTGCTACTTGTATACCTCCGTAATTGTGGCGATATATCAAGGGAAATGTGTAAGTGACAGCAATCCCTTGTATTTCTGTCCCAGATATTTGCAGTCATTGTGGTTGTGTTGTTAAAAGAGCCTGTTTGCCATGGGTTGCCACCTTTTCATATGGTCATTGTTGGACACCTGCGGGACACACAGCGGTGTTTACAGGCCAACATGTATCCACAGTCAGTACACAGGTTAGCACATACTTTTATCCTCACTACATACCTATTGTTGTGTGACTTTGGCTACTTATCATATTGCATGTAACATTTACGTTTCTTACATACAGGCATAACTATTACATACGACTGTTACATTATATATGGGACATATTTATGTCCTACCATCTTGGACATTTGCCCTTTGTACTGTTTTATGTCAGGACACACCTGCCCAGGGTGGGGCTGTCCCTCCTACTGTGGGACAGGTAGTAGCCATATGCCTATGGCTAGCTATACCCACACCTACCGTACTGATCTGCCTCTGACTTGGCACTAACAAACACATGTTGCGGACACACACACACATTACAGTCACACAGAGACGCACACGGCACCCTCAACACACACTTACACAGACTACGGCACTCACAGACACAGTTGAACACAGTACCTACATGGACTGCGACACCGGCAGCGGTGACTAACTGTCCCTTCATATCATCATACTAATACTCGCAGATGTACTGTTCCGGTACTGTGTTCTAGCGGTCTTTCAGCCTCATGGTTACGCATGTCGGTATGTTACACATTCCATGGTTGGTGGTATCCTATTTATTTGTACCTCCAAGGTGTTATGAATGTCGTTGAACTATCTATTATATTTGCAGATATCGCTGAATTCATCTATATCACCATATAGGTTCATAGGTTCATAGGTTAGTACTAGGCTAACTGCCCTTGCAAGCCATTTTAAGCCTAGCCAGTTATCCCTTGTGAGATTCAAACCCTGCACCTTGTGTTTGTAAGGCAAACACCTTAACCATTAGGCCACCCTCCCAACCCCTCTATTGCCCTTTCTATCTGTATTATATATATATCCATATGTGTACATATATATATATATCTATATCTATATATATATATATATATATATATATATATATATATATATATATCTATATATATATATATATATATATATATATATATATATATATATATATATATATATATATATATATATATATATCTGGCGGGGAATGTGACAGGCACACAGCACCACCATATGCTGTAAGGCTCATGTACTGTTCAGGTGTTGGCATTCCGTGTTCCACTGGCTGTTGTGTTTACAATGTTTGAGGGCTGCCTATGTAGGAGTCACACATTGGGCCACCTATACATTACAATTTGCAGGTGGTCATGTTTGTGTGCCATCCATTTTACTGTGTGTGCAGGTGGAGAGGTGTCAGTCCATAGGGGCCTACACTGTCAGAGTATGTGCTATACGTTCCCTCTTTGCCAAGGTATAGGCATATTGGGCATGCATCCGTCTGCCTACTGGGGCTGGCACAGTGTGTTCATGGTCTGAATCCCTTTTTGCCTGTAATGGCCTTGGCAATTGCAGTGGGCTATGAGGGCCTTCACCATTTTGTCCCTGCTGCAGCTGCTTCCGCAGGATGATATTATGTAGCATGGCACATACTATGATGATGTGGGCACACATGCCTGGAGAGTACTGCAAGGCTCCACCAGATGTATCCAAGCACCGGAACTGTGATTTCAGCATCCCGAACACACGCTCTATGATGATTCTGGTTTGTGCGTGTGCCTCATTATGGCGTTCTTGCATGGGTGTGTGTGCATTTCTGATGGGAGTCATCATCCATGGCTCCAGTGCATAGCCAGCATCTCCCACGAGATGGCCATGTGGGAAGTCCCCCCTCACAAATACCTGATACAGCTGTGAGGCATGCCAGATATGGGAGTCATGGTAGCTTCAAGGGCTGCCAGCACACACATCCATGATAATGCCCTGGGCATTGCACCCGACCTGGCAGTTGATGGAGTGGAATCCCTTGTGGTTTATGTAGTGCCTACCCTGCTCACTGGGTGGTGACTTCCTTTGTATGTGCGTGCAGTCTATCGCACCCAGTACCTCCGGGTATTGTGCCATATGGTGGAAGTGGCGCATATTGCTGGCCAACTCCTCCTGAGTTCTGGGGAAGTATATCTGCTCATTGGCATGTGGTAACATGGCATCCAGGAACTGGTGTAGTACCCTGGATGCTGATGCCTGTGAGATACCCATTATATCGCCAGTTGGTCTTTGAAAGGTACCTGTGGCCAGTATTCGCAGGCTTACACATACCTTCGTGTCCACTGGGATGGGTTCCCCTCTGTTGCTTCTGGTTCTCAGGCGTGGCAGGCACAGCTCCACTATTTGCTGTAAGATGTCCCTGTCCTGTCCACCCTGTAATGCTCTACTATCTCCAGGTCATGTAGCCCCTGGTAGGTTACCCTTGGTCTGAACACTCTCCTTCTCCTCCGAGGCCTGCGGTGGTTGTCGGCATCATCCTCCACAACACCGTCAGTCTCTAACACATGCTGATGAATCACAGCTATGGCAGCTCCCAACATGTACATTTTAAAAGTTTCCCATGTGTTTACACCTATGGTGTGGTGTTTGGGAATACACAGGTGTGTGTTGGGTGCTTTCACACTTTATACTATTGTGCTGTGAACACCGATGATGTCATAGGGTGTGTATGTACGATCGTAGCTACAGGTTATCTTATGTGTTTTACTGCCAGAACTACTATTGTGGTGCCTTTGGTGTTGAATTACATTTGCCTGCCGTGGATTGCCTCTTGACCTTCCCTTTACATTTCTGCACGTTGCACCTACCATTTTCTGGTGTGCATCCTGCAGCCTACTTTCATTTGTACTTTCCTGGACCTGGCGTATCTTGCGCTATGTGTGCTACTCCCGGTCTGTTGTCGGTTTGCTTTGCTCTGCTGTGTCAGGTCTCCTATCTTTGCAATCCAATACCTCCCCTCCTTTCTTTGCATTCCAATGCCTCCCCTATCCTGTTTTGCATGTTTCTGAAAGCAGACTTGTCAGCTGCCGTTGATTGGCCTTCATGGGTTGATTGGTGTTGATTGCTCTTTAGTACTCCAATTACCCTACTTCCGCATTTCATTCTTTTCTTCCCCTGACCTTCCTGTTTCTGCTATTGTTTGTGGCGTATGCGTCCGATTACTGGGTTTCGGGCACGTTTTCATCCTCGTACATATGCGCTTTTGGGCACCATGTGTGCTCTCAGCTAAACGATTCCTCCCCACCCCTGTCCTGCAGCTTTGCTTAGCAACGGACAGGCCAGATTTTCAATGCTCCAATGTGCTTACTGCTACGGTGGCACACCCCTCTGCTGATGTCATGTATCTCCTCTGAGCCACTCCTCGGTGTTATACCGCTGCACCGTATGGTACAACCTTCATCCGGCAGGACATTTGCGATTCAGTATTATCTGCCTCATTTGCATGGCATTGACTACTAATTCATAGTTACCACGTCGAACACTATCGCAGGCCCGTAGCAACCCTTGCACCTTGGTTGTGGTGTTCCATGCCTACCATTATGTATTATGCTGTAAACCTGATTTCTATTACGTTGCGATTTTATGACATTTTTATATTATTTCTTTATGTTACAGCTTCCGCACACATGCCCTGCGGTTGTGCTCTGCGTTACTGTGGACATGACATTAAATGTTGTTATTTACGTGTTGTGCATCTTTTCTTATGCCATTGGCTATGTATTTCGCCATTGGCATATGTTAACGTTGTGATACCTGGGTCTGGCCCTCTTCCATAGCTCCGAAGTTCTGTTTGGGAAAATGTAAACTGTGTTTTTTGGTTTACATTTCCGTGGGCTTACGCTACGCCTGCACCACTTCATGAATCACTATATGCCTTCATTTGCATGGTGCGACACTGCACATGGGGTGATTAGCATACCTACGCCGGGGGCTGCGCAGTTCTGGCGTACGCCGATAGTGCACGTGGAATTGGATCGTACCTGAATCGCTCGACGGCCATATTTGGTGTTATACCACCTACGCTATGCCTGCGCCTGGCGCAAGCTTCATGAATCCCGGGGAATGGTCTTTCTATCAAAAATGGTTTAAAGCAGACACTATCATTAAGACCATGTAGTCTGTCTGCCTGAAGTTTAATTATCCATTTTTGTTCCTCTTGTTCTGTTCTGTTTATGATATTTCCAAGTCTAATGTCTGTGTGAATATGTTGCAGTACCATAAATTTGAATGAGTGTGTGTAGAGTCATTTTCCACTACGTATCTAGCTGTTGCTATTGTAGCATCCAATTTCTTGATGTTATATATGTTCTCTTACTCTTTCTCTTAATACCCTACTTGTTTTACTTACATAGAAGTGTGAGCATATTTCACATATGGCCAGATATACCAAATGTTGTGTAGAACAATCTGCATAAAATAACATTTCGTACTTCTTGTGTGTGTCTGGATGTACAAAAACTCTGTCATTGACTATGTAGGGACATATGTTACTTCTGCAGCTGTAAGTACCCTTTCTCTTAAAGACTACTGATTGCTGTATGGAGGTATTACAATAGCATAATCTACATTTTAAACATTTACAATTCTTATAAGCCACATGTGGCTGATTTCCCACTAACTTATGTAGTTGTTCATTGGCTAATAGAATATGCCATTTTTTTCTTATAATATCCAATATGCTGTTATTATCAGATGTATTTGTTAGCAATAACATATTCACATCTTTTTTATTACTTTTTTTTGTATATCTGATAATATTTTCTTCGAAAAATAGGTCTGGCTTTTCCTTTTCTTTCCTCAAATACCATGGAAGTGTATCTACGACATAAGTCCTGGGAATACCCTCTCTTTTGTAGATTGCCGCTCAAAGTATTCACCAAGCTTTCAAATGTGTTATCTTCACTCGTTAAATGAGAGGTCCATAAAAATTGTGCCTTGGCTATATTTTTAAACATGTGATTAGGGTGCATACTAGATCTATGTAATAAGCTGTTGGTCCAGCATTTTTTCTTGGGAATCTTAGTGTGAATTTTCCCTTCACGGTAATACAAGTGAACATCTAAAAAAATTATCTCACTACTAGATATATCTATAATGAATTTTAAAACATTTGTAGTTGACTCAATATATTTTAAACATCTTCTAACATAGCTCTTTCCACTTTCCAAATCATAAATGCATCATCCACAAAGGTAAATCTAGTAAAGTAGATGTTAGCCCTTGTACTTTTCAAGTTAAGTTTTTTTGTAATTCAAATTTTAATCATCTGAGTGTGTTGTCAGCTATACAATAATATTACTATTTAATTCACTGACATTTTAATTTAATGTAAAAACAAAGTTATGTTACTTAAAACTGTGGAACTCATTTACATATGGACAAGCAGAGTGCCGGTGTACTCTGTTGCCTGTTTTTTGGAAGAGAACTTAATGAGACAGAAGTAGCTTTTGTTTTATTTATAGTTCATTATGCAATATGAGGAATATATACATTCTAGAGTTCAATGAGGTAGGGCAATCTGTATAGGAAATATGATGATATTTTAGTAATCATTTTTATTCATGATTGTGAAATGAGAATGCACAAAGCAGATATGTAAACTCTTACAGTACTGCAATGTTGTCTAAATGTTTTCACTGCAATTTTTACTTCACCTGAGACATTTCCCTTTGCCAAGAAAGCTGATTAATGAATTAGTTGTACTTAAAAGATGGACTTATTATTTTAATCAGTTTTAAAATATCTGATGATGTGGTTAACAATGCAAAAGCACTTATATCCATTAAAACCGTTTATATTTTAACCTCAGCTTGTTTACTGCCTCCTGTCTTGGAAATATTTGTCTTTTGCTTTGGTAAGGAGATGGTTTTATCATTGGTTACATGTTTTTTTTTTTTTTTTGGATTTTAATGTGTTAAAGGAGGCCAGAAAACCTGTTACTAGAAAATCTTATGTTTAGAAATTATTGAGGTTTTCTATGTGGTCCCTAAGTGGGATTGCAGAGGGTCCCTTGAGGTTAACATCTCTTCTGGTCTTGAAATATTTCTGTGATCTAGTTCAGGATGGCTTATCTTATGCATCCATTAAGGTGCAATTAGCGGCCATCTCTGCTTGTCTGCCAATGAATGTCCCCTCTTTCTTCTTCTCTTTGGGTAAAACAGTTGATGAAAGGAGTATTGCATAGGAGATCCTCCTGAAAGCAAATTATTTCTTTGTGGGATCTCAAGATACATTCCGGAATTGACCTTAGCATCTTTTGAACCTGTCACTTATGCTGATCTGAAGTTCTTAACATGGAAAACTGTTTTGCTTATTACTCTGACATCTGCAAGGTGAGTCTCTGAGCTGCAAGCTCTCATGGTGAAACACTTTTACCTGATTTTCCACAGGGATAGTTTTGTGTTATGCCCAAATCCCTCTTTCATGTCAAAAGTGGTATCAGGCTTCACCCTCAATCATTCTATTAATCTCCCTGTGCTCTTTCCCAAACCTAAGAATAAGGGAAAGGATACTGCATATCTTGGATGTACATCAGCAGCACTGCATACCTTGGATGTACATCAGCAGCACTGCATACCTTGGATGTACATCAGCAGCACTGCATATCTTGGATGTACATCAGCAGCACTGCATACTTTGGATGTGCATCAGCAGCACTGCATGCTTTAGATGTGCATCAGCAGCACTGCATACTTTGGATGTGCATCAGCAGCACTGCATGCTTTGGATGTGCATCAGCAGCACTGCATACTTTGGATGTGCATCAGCAGCACTCATATCTTGGATGTGCATCAGCAGCACTGCATGCTTTGGATGTGCATCAGCAGCACTGCATGCTTTGGATGTGCATCAGCAGCACTGCATACTTTGGATGTGCATCAACAGCACTGCATACTTTGGATGCGCATCAGCAGCACTGCATACTTTGGATGTGCATCAGTAGCACTGCATGCTTTGGATGTGCATCAGCAGCTTATGTACTACCTTGACAGAAGAAAACCCATTATGAAGACTGAAAGGTTTTTTATTTCCTATGCAGTGACAAAGAAGGTTCAGCCTGTTTCTAAGCAAACCATTGCATAGTGGTTGTCCTCTGGTAATTGTTTTGTTACACCCATCATGGCAATGCAAATCAAGGCAAAGTAAAGGTGTATTCCACTGGGGCCTTTTCTACATCAGTGGCTTATTGTAAGGTAGTGGACTCCAGAATGTTCTAGAGACACCAACTTTGTCCTCTAACCCTACCTTCATGAAGCACTAGGTGGATTCCTTTTCCAAACCCAGAACAGTCTTCAGCAGGACCATTCTCCAAGGGCTTCTAGATCCTTATCCTTCCTCCTCCTAGGTTGGGTAAGCTTTGCGAATCTACCCATATGCCAGAAAGGCAATGTGTTTGTTGAACCTATTACAGTTGTGTAAGTCCTACTTAACTGTATCAGTAGATGTTCATAGAACACACTGCCTTACTGATGGTACCCACCCACCATCCCTCCTTTTGGAAGTACATAGTTTGGTGTCAGAGACCCTGATGAGTTATACTCAGTGACCTTTTTTTGTTGTATGTGGTTTTTGGTTTGTAACAGTAGGAGTTTGCAAGTATGCATTTCCGTCTTCTCTTCCCCCTGGATTCTAGAAAACTGAAAGAGTCCTGCATGTGTGTCTGAAAGGCAGTCATGATATTCACATGTGATTGGTCCATCTCACCCACAGACAGGCAGGGAGAGAAGCTCTGATCTTTGGTAGACTGCCAGAGATATGGTAGCAGGACACTACTATCCATTTGTCAGTAAGGCAGTGATTTTATTGAACACGCTTCTTCTGTGATCGCCATGTTACTTTCTCTCAACTTCCTCAGCCTACATTGTATAACATTGATGCTGTTTTGCTATTTTCCTATTTTTTTCTTTTTTCCCTTTGTCTTCATTTTACACCATTATTCAGAGTGTTTTACAAATATCTACTGTTACAGGTAAGTAATACATATGTAGCTATACTTTTCAAAGTATGTTGATGATAAAGATTCTGAGAGAATTACAGAAAAGGCAGGATACAGAGGGGTATATTATATTGATGGGTAAGAGTTGAGGATAAGGCCAAATGAATACCTTTCCAGCTAAAAGGCATCAAGGATAAAGAGGGGTCCATTGTTTGAGGGATAGAGAGAAAAAATGCTATGAAACTAGGGAAGGGATACCGAATGTCTTTGCATATTACTATGGGTGATTATATAGGGATGCCAGTAGGTAGAGATTCTGGAAAGAAAGGCAGCCAGTGTGAGAGATGTGACTACTAGACAAAAAGGCAAGAAGAAAACCTGAAAAATAGATGAATGGGAAGATACTGAATAATAAAGAGAATTCAGAAGGGAGAAGGACAGTCTATGTTGGGAGTTTTGCAACTGACTTTTATGACATTGGGCTACAGATAGTGGGAGGATTAACATGACATTGATAGTGTATTATATTCATTTTTCATGGAAGGAGACAATATTATAGAGGTCTTATTCATGTGGTCTCATGAGAGAGAAGACCCTACCATTTCAGATTCATATCCCTCATAAATGTTGATGCCATGATTTATGCCTGTTCTTTGTCTGCCAGATTATAAGAGATCATATCACTTTAGGTAAATGAAACTCAGGTAGGATTTATTAAAGGTAGACAACAAGAGAATCACTGGTACTAATAAATACATTTCATAAAGACTGTGAAGCTTAGTGGGAAGTGTACATCAGTGGTGGTCATACTAGTCCAAACTGTGTTAGTACTGAATCAGAACTGTACATTTTAGGTGATGGCAAATGGGGGGGGGGGGCATCTAGAAAATTCATGGTAGAGAAAGGCATAAGAAAGAGTATAATTGTCTCTCCAATTCTGCTCCTAATAGTCACTGAAGTCATGGATAAGATGCTTAGAAAACATTTGGTACAGGGAGGGGAAAAATGAGCATTTTTGAGAGTCTGAATCTATATGCAGATCACTATATGTTTCTTCTTTCTCAGGTGAAAAAAGTACTTCCAGCATTTTTGGAAGGGTTTAGTACATCTTGACACCTGATAGGTCCAAAGTATTATCCCCTAACATCTGTGACAGTTGTTTTAAGAGTTTGGGATTTGAAACATGTAGAATGTCCATTGATAACAGATGATGAAATGAAATAGTAGGGTATTAAGATCTTTGTCACCAGTAAGGTTATGGATGACAATAATTATAAGAACTTTCATGTTAAATTTGCAGAAATGTTGGATCAGTGGGTGGGAAGAATTTTATCCTTCTGCAGTCATATAGGGTACATTAAGGGTGGCTCTGTTAGACACATCATATGTCACTATGGGCTTGATGAATAAATGTCTTAATCCTAGACTGAATAAGTTGCAGAATTTATGACTCTGCATTGTCTGAAGGAGCAGTGGGGTCAAAAGTTTTATAACCATGCTACAAATGGCAAGAGTGAGTTGTAGCTGAGGGATACCTGATTTCAAAATATATTTTTTGGAAATCATTTTGTTCAACTTGAATCACGTTTTTATCTTGAACCTACAATGAAGCATAGGGAAGAACATGAGAATGTGACAAATTAGCAGGAAGTCAAGAAATCAGGAAGAAGGGATTCTGGGTTTATCACTTTCCTGAGACAAGGCAGAGACTGGGGATCCTATCAGAAGAAGAAGAAGGAAATAAATGGCAGTCTTTATTGATGCATTCAGGCCCCTAATATTCTCGACATCAGGCTT
The DNA here is from genome assembly GCF_019279795.1 of Protopterus annectens. NCBI lineage: Eukaryota > Metazoa > Chordata > Ceratodontiformes > Protopteridae > Protopterus > Protopterus annectens. The sequence goes on from NC_056734.1 coordinate 179,016,835, forward strand.
TTTATAAGATGACTGTTTTACAGAATGACCAAACTACCCACTTATGCTGTAATGATAAGACCATAATAATGGTGAAACTTGTTATATCTGCAGATATTGGGGTTTGGACTTTCTGGCCTGAATGCATCAATAAAGACTTGCAAAACATAAAACATCAGTGAACATTCATAATCCATGAAGCTGGAATGCTTGTGTGCCTTAAGATATAATCTGCATATTTCCCATGGGCCTCCTCCAAAGGTGGCTTAGGGTATTACACAGCAGAAACTCTAGTTTCCCTGAGTCTTTTTATTTTTACTTATATGACATTTTTCTTTTCTTTTTTTTTTCTTGTTGTTTTGGTGCTAGAATTAGACAATCATAAGGATGTTTTTCTTCAGTGATGAATTTAGCTCCAGTATTCAGATCCTCTGAATTATTTTATTTATTTATTGACATTTGATTACCAGGAAAGTCATATTCATGAATCTGTCACATGGGGTTGGGGTGTTGCATCAACACTGACCATCATCTAGAGCCGGTGTCCATACTGCCAGCTGACTAGCCCTGCATTATTATGGCAATATTTTCAAAATATAGGTATTATGTTTGTGTTTATATATATATATATATATATATATATATATATATATATATATATATATATATATATTATACACACACACCCACACACACACACAATTTTACTTATTTTTCGTTAAGAAAAAACTAACACTGTGGCTATGTACTGCATTTCAGTAATTTATTATTTTTTATTTACCATTACAAAGCCTTCCAAGTTCATTTATTATCCTTAATTAGACAAAAGCCAAAACCATGCTGTTCAGATTTTCACATTACATACTATTTTCTTTACAGTAGCTATCTGCTTTAAGTTGATGTGTTTTAACTGTTATTTAAAAATAAAGCTAACAATATTTAAAAGCATTAATGCCAGATGCACTTTTATCATAAATTAAAAAAAAACAGCTAAAAATTAATTATGCACAATGAGTTTTATAAGATGAAATAAACATCTTGAAACATTTTCTGGTAGATTTACTTTGTGACGTCATAAAAGCAGTTATTTTTTCAAGAGTTAATAATGTCACATATACTTGCTCGGTGACTGCTATATACTGATTTGTCAAAAAAAAATGATGCATTAAGTTTTAGGAAACAACACAAAGTAAGGTGTAAGTCTGCAGGGGTATTCAGAAGCAAATAGTACACTGCATAATTGTTTCAAGCAGTTTTGCTCATTGTGCTATGTTGTGTAAGATTTGTAGATTATTTTATACTATAGCACTAGGAATCACCCAAAACCAGTTTGCACTACTGTGGTCTACTAGATAATGCTGCATTTAGCCCAGGAGAATGGTTGATGTTATTTATCCATGTGGTCTTCCCCCTGAGCCATTCTCCATGAGAGTTTTTCAATGGCATGGTGTACTAGGCTGCAACAGAACTAAAAGTCCTATTTCATGGTGTCCACGCATTACAGCCTATGACAGAATAGGGGCATTTTGTATCACACCAGGCAAGTAATGCAAGGCCGTGTGCTTGCATGCATGTGTATGTGCATGCATGCTAGTGTGTGTGTGTGTGTGTGTGTGTGTGTGTGTGTGTGTGTGTGTGTGTGTGTGTGTGTGTGTATGTGTGAGTGAGTGGGTGTATGTGCCTGTGTGCTGCATTAGGTGTCTGATTCAGAGGCATGGAAAAGAGTCACTAATAAGCTTCTCCTCCATGCATCTCTTGCATGTCTCTAAATTGGCAGTAATTTTCATAGCATTACTAGAATACAGCAGTGCAGCAGTGTTAGTGTTATAGAGCTAACTTACCTGAATACAGAGCATTCCTTATGTGGAAAAAAAGCAGTAATTACGGGGTCCAATTTATTTATTTATTTTTTTTTGAAAGTAGAAACTCAGGGTAACATCCCAACTACTATGCTAACTAAGATTGAAAAGATCTGCTGCATGATAACTATTTAAAGACAGATGAAAATGTTTACCAGATCATACATTAATATTAATATTGTTTTACATATATTTAACAGCATAAATTGATGTTTTTAAAAAATATTGGATACAAAATTAACTTAAAGCTTTATTTTGCAGATAGCATACTGGCTGCAAATCTTCAAAATCTTCACATTCACGACCAAAGCAAAAAAATGAAATTGTCTGCCATGCCATATGAAAGATGATATGTCAGAACAAGAAGAGCTTCTCTGTGTAATGAACAAAAAAGAAAAATGCCAAAAAATGTTTCATTTCTTAGCCTTTTTATTAGCCTATATATATATATATATATATATATATATATATATATATATATATATATATATATATATATACAGTAGAACTTGATTTATATAATGAGTAAAAGGAACTGCTCTGTAAACATGTATAATAGATTAAATATTGTAAGAGTATAATATACTAATTGCACTTTCATCACAATGTATTAATATATTAAAACCTCTTTGATATGCCCACTTTCTCTCTGTGTTAGTACAAAATAGTTATTGCATTAACCTGTTATCCATTTATGTCAAGAGGTAAACTGAGGTAAACCTGTTGTACCAGTACATATCTATGCCTTATGTCTGAATTTAAGAAAGCAGTATCTTGGCTTCCTCAGAATGTTACTGTTTACAGTGTTAGTGTGTTTTTGCTTTACATGCACACTCTCAATAAAATGTTTATAACTGCATGTAGAGATGGAGAATGCAGCAGCCATGCAATACTTCTTTATTTATAGATTTCAGTTTCATGGTTGGTGTTCCTGGCCAAAATATCATTATAACACTGATTATGTGTAGATAGGTGAGTATAACATTTTAGATTTTACTTGGGAAATGTACAGTCTGGTTTTCACTGTACAACTGAGTGTCTGAAAGCAGTTATAAACAGATCAATAGGATTCTTGCTTTTTAGAAAGTTAGAAATGGCTAAATCCCAGAATCTGTGCTATATTGGACCCTGATAAGAGGAAAAATGTGAGTTTGATGTATGTGCCACTATATAGATGGCATATATATATATATATATATATATATATATATATATATATATATATATATATATATATATATATATATATATATATAAGATTGGCATTACAGAAATGTTTTGTGTATTTTGTGACTGTTCTTTTGGGACTTTGATTTAGATATATTTAATCACATTTTAGTTAAACACATGTTTAATCATACCGAATTAATTTTACTTGGGTAAAACAGAAATGAAAATTATGTTAGATTTGTAAAGGTGTGTCGATTCTTGGTATCTCACATTCCACCAGCATTAGAACTGTTTGTCAATCTAAATTGTTCCAGGTTGTTAAGCACCACTTCTATCTAATAATGCACTGTGCTACTCTCCCTCCAGATATGATGTTAATCATGCTAGTAGAGATTTATCTGTTTAGCTCTCTATAGCTATTGCTATAGCTCTCTATTCTATATCAATATCTATATATGGGGTCTATATTGAAAGCTTGAAAGCCGTAGTAACCGAATAGATAAACACCGACACATATTCCGCAAACCGCGAATATACCAAATGCCCTAAACCGCAAAATTCAAAAGCTAAAACCGTCATAGTTGTCCCACCCCACCGCCCGCTACATACTACCTACCCAATTAAACTAAATAAACACATACATACACTAACCAAAACCCTACTTCTAACCCTAAACTAAATCCTACTTCTAATCCTACACTAAAGCTTGCATATACCACCAATTATGCTCTTACCTTAACCCGCACCCTAACCCTAAGGTCTGTAACTATCGCACACTTACCTTACGGAGCTATACCATGGAAGGGCCAACCATGACAATTCAACATTTCAGATTTCATGCTTCAGGATGATCACTGTTTACGTGATATGATGAAGACATGTTGGCGTTTACGTATTTGGGTAAGTGCATCTTCGAGGATGTAATAGGGAACCCTATATATGTATATATATATATATATATATATATATATATATATATATATATATATATATATATATTCATGAGTTTATATTGCTTCGAGTTTTTGGAAACTCAAAATTCATGGTCGAGACCATATGATGGAGTTTTTGGAAACTCAAATAAAAAAAAAATCTATGTTTTTACAGAAGGGCAAGCCCCACTACACCCCTCATGTGGGGGGGGGGGCTGCATCCCCACACCCCCTCCAAATTATATATATCAATTCTGAGATTGCATTACAGTAGGGAAAAGGATAAATTCCCTAAATTCCCTGATCTGCAGTGTATCACAGTCTACATAGAACTGCTTCAAAAGGGAATTTAGCCTTTTCCCCACTGTATTGTGATCATACCTCTCAACCTTTTAGCCAAAGACATATGGACAAAGCCTGGCCTAATGGGGGGACAAAGGACCAAAAATAGAGACAGATTTTAAATATTGCTCTTCTAAACTTAGAAAGTAGCTAGAATAACAGTGTTGTGTTAAAATGCATTTCCTGAAGGAAATACAGTCTAAACTCAAATGTGTAAAATTATTTAGTAATTTAATACCTCACATCATCCCAGTGACTTGCCAGAAAACCACAAATTTTATGAAGAACAGACCAAAATTTTGAAAATTTGAAGCAAAAATCTGCACATTATGTGAAAATCTGAACAGTTGAGAGGTACGAATGTGATCTCAGACTTGGTATATGTATATTTGCATGGGGTGTGTGTGGTGCATGGGCAAAAATGTAATCATTTTTTTTTTATAGTTTGAGTTTTTGGAAACTCAAAGCTGTGGTCTTGACCATATGAATTTTGAGTTTCCAAAAACTTAATTAAGTCATATAAACCCATATATCTATATTATATATGTATGAATCTACGGAAATTGTTCAAATACCATTTATGTCAATGACTTGAAAAAAAAACACAAAGAATCATCCTTTTTATATAAAGACAAGCCTCCCTACACCCTCATACCTCTTGCTAATTATAAATATTCTGAGATCTCATATTCCACGAGGATAATGATATATTCCCCTACCCAGCGATTGTCAATTTTGCACACCTGTCAACCATCTGTTTAGTTAATAAAATTGCTATACAGATATCAACCAACATACCATTCGACAAACTCACTGGGACCCATATTTTTATATATTTATTTAAATAGGTATAGATAGGTTGATACATATACAAACATAAACTATCTTCTCAGCCAAGGCATTGGAAAGTTTGAAGGGTTGTTTCAAAGGCTGGACCTATTCTCACAGATCTAACATTATGGTAGTACTTAAATTTTGTTCTGCTAAGAGTGGGCTCATCCTGTGTGACTCTTAGGTCAGTTTCTAAAGCTGTTCATGCTAGTTGGACCCCCTAGGAGATCTTACTCTTAATAACAGTGGAAATGAGATCCAGCTTTGCAAGTATATTCAGAGAAGACCAAATAGTTGCTGTAGTAAAAGCATCAAGAGCTACATTTCTGAAAAAGGCTACCGAGTCAAGCTCTAGTCGAATAAGATACATTAACTCTTGATTTTCGTGTGCTTAACCCTGCAGTATTTTAAATAATCAGAAAATCATCTGCAAAGTATATGTCTGGAAACTGTCTCAGATTGTTAGAGGAGGAAAAACAGCTAGGCACTTTTGCACTTGGACTTGGTTCTGTCCACTTAATACTCCAAATTGATGATGAGCATCTCTGCAGCTTAGCAAGTATTTGTAATGGTTTCCAAAGGATGGAAAGAATACAGAGACTTATATGAAAGGTCAGAGTAATCTCAGTTGCAACTGCAAGCAAACAGGTGAAAAAAGATGCATCAGCATAAAGAGCATGACTCTCAGAAATCCTTCTAGTTGATGACAGTAGCTACCAAGAAGATTATATTCTATGTAATGGATTTTAACTCTGAATAGTCAGTAGGCTCAAAAGGAGACTGAGCCACCTTTTTTGGGATAAAGTGAATGTTGCGAAGAGGCACTGGAGCTCATAGTGGGAGCCTGATTCAGAAACTCTTCTTAAGGAAGGATTTGAAAACTTTCAAATAAACTGAGAAATTATAGTTTTGCCCTTGTGAAAGTTAGAGATGTGCCAAATGTACTATACAGGAGGAGGAGGAGTAACTTAATGCAGTTTCAAATAAATCTAGATACTCCACTATGTGGGAATATGGCATAAAAGGGATCTAGGCCCTTGGAATAACACCAAAGTGAAAATAGCATCCACCTATCATTACAAGCTTTCCAAGTGTTGGACTTCTTTAGAAAAGGGAGTGTATTATCCACTTTTTTCAAAATGAGAGGGTTACTAGCAACTACTAAAAGTGGACAAGCTAAGCAGTTATTCTTATTAGGGGTACTATATAATTATCCATCATGGGATGGTTAAGGCAGGTATACAACCAAATGGGGTAGGTTATTTTGAGCACAGAAAAGGGAAAATGGCTGGGCTTAAAATTGCCACCAAGGGCAAATAGTCTAGTACTTACCTAAGAACCAATGAACTTACAAGAAGGCTGCTTGTCATGGACTTGAGTAAGGGGGATAAGTCAAGTACTTTTCAGGGCAAAATCCATTACACCTCCACTTTAGGTATATTAATGGCTGCAAGGGGAATTAATACATCCAGACCCTTGAAACACCTCCCGTATAAAAGAGAATGAAAGAGGTAAGTCAAATATGATGGTTAACAGATATTACAGAGCAAGAACAAAATAGAAGAGTGAGGAAAGAGACCTCAACACTCACCAAGGCGTCCGGTTTGTGTGCTGTACCTACAGCAACACAAATAAGATGGAAATGATTTAATTGTTAGGGAGGAGAAACAAAAAATAACGTTTTAAATATGGATACATTTTAAAAAGCATATCTTGCAAGACCCCAATGATAGTGAATCATTGGTACTAATACACATAATAATACAATGCAGACACATATATTAAGGCAGAGAAATAGCCTGTAGAAATTGCAGATAAAGGCTAAAAGCAACTGTTGATTGAATATTAAGCAGAGGTACTCAAGCAAAGTGTTACAAGGTATCTTATGGTGTCTTCTTTGCTGGTGCAAGTGGTTCTAAAAGAGACCTCTGAATTAAAATTAGTCAGTAACAAGCAGGATATTCAACTAGAACACATGTTGGTGGCTCTGAAAGATCACCAGATGGAGCTCTTTACACACAACAAAACAGTCAACTAACTGTTTTCCAAAAAAAAAAAAAAAAAAAAAACTAGTATTCGATGAGCATGACAATGATAGCATCTCTAAATAATGGGTCTACCAGAGGGGAAGGAAGAAAGTGACTCTTTGTATTTTGTTAGTTGGAGTTGGCAAAAAGCTATAATATGAATAGACAACATATAAATGAGAGGGCTTACAGAGTCCTGTCCAAGAATAAAATTAACGTACACACCTCCACACTTGATAATAGTAACAGAGAACTGATCTTGAGGAAATGCATGCTGCTAACTTTATTTAGCAGGAGAACCATTTAGGTATACCCCCAGACGACAGTTCAAGTTTAAAGACCATGCAATAAGAGTTGCATGCTGCTGTTAAAGAATCATAAAAGACATTTTGAAAGCAATTAATATGAGAGATGGCAAGGTATTGACTCCACTCTACATTGCCCTTATTAGATCCCTTTTTTTGTATATAAAACAAAACTGGTATAAAAAAGTTGGAGTGCTCAGTGAACCTTTATGATACAAATTTTTGGTCTTTGTGGGATGGACTGCAAAGATAGATTAAGGGCCTTAAAGCTTTACTCTGTGACTTTTATAGTTCTGAGGAGTGATGCTACTATGATATTTAACGGGCAAATAATATTAACTTAACATCAGTATATGATATTACATTTACTTGAACACAGTTTAAATATAAGGTATAAAAATCCTTTGGTTATGTTATATGGGGCATCTTCCTGAACGTGTAAACATAAGGTATAAAAATCCTTTGATTATGTTACATGGGGCATTTTCCTCAAATTAAACAGTGTCATTTATGGGGAGTTGCAAACTGTAGGACCCTTTACCATTAAATATAATGTTTTCAACTTCTTTAGTTATCTTTGAGAAGGAAATGAATAGGTGGGTTGGTGAGCTGGCTTTTGAGACTACCCTGTGCAGTGACAAACTCCTTGGTGGCCAGATTTTGTGGTCTTGAGTTGCTTTTACCACAACATTGAACACTGAACAGCAAGTCACAATTTATGAAAAGGAAAACAATGTAAAAAGCATATCAGAAAGCTCAATATATCTTGTCACCTTTACTTCCCAACCATAATGAATACTGAGTTTTGTAGTATATGCTAACCCTCTCTGCAATTTTTTTTGCATGCTTGATATGGATGAAGGTCTCTTCTTAGAGTTGATATATATATAAAACTTTTGCGGTGATGTGGGATTTCCCCTCACATCAGGGGACAGAGGGGGAGCAAGCAAAAAAGAAGTTTAAAGGAGAAGAGCAATGTTTGAGATTCACCCTTCTGCAGTTTAGGTCTTTTTTTCGGCTTGTCGACACTTAGCATTTCAAGAGCCCACATTTCAGCAGGGAGCCATGTGTCTGTATGTATGTGTGTGTGTGTAAGGGGACAGAAACAAAGAGAGAGTGGGTGAGAAGGGAATGCCTGCTGTTGTGCCATGAGGTTATACTGCCACCTACTTAAACAAGCCGAAGTTGTAATACTTAATTTCTTTGATGCCATGCACATAAACACAATATAAAGCAAGAAAAAATCCACTTTCCTAATCTTGATTTCATTAGGAATTAGTTTTATTAATAGAGTTTTAAACACTGTAATTTTGTTGTTAATGTGTGAGTTGAATACTTATTTTCACACTTGTGCCCTTATATTACCAGATTATCCAAGCTTAAACTCATTGTTACTTTACATTATTTTAGGACATCTAAGGTAGCATGGGGCATTGTTCACTGGAACTTCTGTTCCAGCATGTAGACATTATTTCAGTTAGTAAACAGACAGCGTTATTATTACTGTGTTTGTCTTGTCACTTACTTTATGCTGTTAATATATGTTTTTCAAGTTTGGATTTCTGTACATTAAACATATCAACACACATTATTAATGGTTCCACAAATGGGATAAAGCTGTATACTCTTTCTATTGGTACCTCTCACCATCTGAGTTTCACAGTGATGTCTTGCAATGTAGAAGGCTTAAGCATATCTACAAAACAAAAGGCCTGCATGGATTCTGTTTCAAGAGGTAAAGCAAACATTGCTGTTATTGCAATAAAAAACAGAAAAATCTAATGCAGCACATTTTTTTAGAAAATGGATAGTATTGGAAGTCTCTCAATACCTTCCCAAAAATGTGCTTCTGTTTTAGTGGGTAAGATCTTATAATAGTCACTGGAATTATTTAAATGAAATTTAGCCGTGAGTTAGATAGTAGATGAGGTCTTGTAGTTTTAGGCAGCATTTATGGATTTGACATAGAAGAACCCCAACCACTAAATGATATGGCAGTGGGTATTGACATCCTAGAGGTATAAGATGCATCTCTTCTGATTTGTATTGATTTTAATGTAACAACAGATCCAGCAGAAATTGGAACACATGGCGGGAGAACTATGATTTATATAATTACAGATGTATTATAAGGATGATTTAGGAATCATGCATTAGGAGATACTTGGGGATCTATGAACCCTACAACTTAAGAGTATACATCTTTATCAGTGAGTAGCTCTATAAGTAGACTAGAATATAATTTTATAAGCCTGGCTAAGGTGCATAGCATTTTATCAGCAGACCATGATACTGATTTCCTTCCAAACTGTAACTTCATTTTTCTTAATATGGAAGACCAAGAATTTCCCTGCCTACTGCCATTCTAAATGTTTGCCATTCTGCTAGTTAAAATTGCTAAAGGCAATGAATTAATTTAGTCAGTCATTCAATCTTACAGGGAGGGCAAAAAATGGTACTTACACTTAAAACATGCGAAATGGAAGTGTTTCCAAAATCATTAATCAATCACTGGGTGGAGCATTGGTGCAGCTGTTAATATTGTCACCTCACAGCAAGTGGTTCTCCAGTTCGATTCTTGGCTGGGTAATATTGTCACCTCACAGCAAGTGGTTCTCCAGTTCGATTCTCGGCTAGGTTGTCTTCTGTGCAGAGTCTGCATATCCTCCCTGTGTTCGCATGGGCCTCCAGTGAAAACAGGCTCTGTCCTAGTTGGACTTTCCCAGTCAACAAATGTTAAATAAATTAATTAAAAGATTACACAGTTGGAAAGACAAAGTGCAGCATCTACATGGGAACAATTAAGCAAATGTAAAATAGAATCAGTGACCCTGTGAGTCAATATAATGAACCCAAAGGTAACACTAAATTGATATTCAACAACTCAAGAAGGAATGTAAAATCTTACAGTGCAATAGTCAAGACATCGAATGAGAATACTGGAATCTTTTCCAAAGTGCCATCAGGACTGCATCTCCCAAATGTCTAGTTCACACACTAAGATAGCAGAATATGAAAATGTCTATCCTGCCCCTAGGAAATGGTCAATGTACCCTCTTCAAACTGAACATTAATAACATCATGATGGAAAAGTCTTATAATCTTTGCTGTTAAGGACTCTTATACACATCTAAAGAAGACAATCTTTCCTCCAACAGATACCCCATCCACAGAAGTTAGTGACAAGACTATGATAATTTTTAAGCCCTTTTGTATTGGAAGGAATTCCAAAGTACATTAATGGTCTCTCTTCAGGTAAAATTCCAGATCCTGACAATCTTCCAACAAAATTCTAAAAGGTTTTTAAATCTCTCCTTTTGTGCCCATTTTTCATTTAGTTTAGGTTTTTGGAAAATCAGGCAAAATCTGGGTCAACTAACTTACTCAATGAAACCTGTCCCAAGAATTTTAGTCAGATATCTTCTCATACTGACTATTAGCCAATATTTTTACTTCAGTTTGAAATAAAAAAATTATGTTAAAATTCTTACAAAACAATTAGAAAAGGTATTTATATTGTTTAGTCTAATCCAAATCTTCATCACCTCAATGACTTTAGCAAGTCAGTCCTGTCCGTCAGTAACTGCCTCCTTAATTTCTTGCATGCTCATGTTCATTGCTTCAGTAATAGTGTAATGCACCTTAGTCTCTGCCACCTCTTTCTTCTTTTGCTTTTGATCTTTTGCAGCATTTGCAGCTTCTCTGATGAATTCAGTCTATGCATTATGTTGCTAAAGTATATGAGTTTTAGCTTTACTATTAGGCCTTTCCATGAGCAGTCTGAATTGATTTTCATATCCATTGAATGTTTCAAACATATTGCAGTCCATGAAATTCTTGAAAGTGTTCTCCAGTACCATATTTGAAAAATATCAATTTTCCAGAGCAGCTCTCACAGCCATATGTTACTACTTGGAAGACCATTTTCCTTGACAAACTTCTACTGACAATGAGACATATTTACCATATATTTCCTTCCAAAAAGCAAGTGTCTCTCAATTTTATGGCTGCAACTACCTTCTGCAGAGATCTTTGAGCTCAGGGAAGTAAAATTATCCCCTTTTCCACTTCTTACCCATCTATCTTCAAAGAAGTGGTTTGGCTAGATAACATAATTTTAGTTTATTTTTAATGTTGAGCCACAAAGCAGCTATTATACTTTCTACATTCACCTGCATGAGCAGACTCTTCACCTCTTCCTCACATTCAGCAGTTACAGCGGTATCATCTACATAATTGAGGTTGTTCATTTTTCCTCCCAGTTATATTTATTCCACTGTATGATTTTGTTTAACCCTGAATTTTGCATGACATATTCAGCATACAACTCGAATAACTAGGTCTTGCCTTGATCCCTCCCCAGTCTTTAACCAGTGCATTATTCAATATTAATTTCTAATTATTGATTTGCATTGTGCAACAAGAAAATATATTACGTAAACTGATTCATTCTTCACAATAAGGTTCTGCTAAAGTAGACAGGGTAGCCTAGAGCTAGACTGATGCTAAACATTGTCTAATTATGACACTAAATTTAAAGACAGTCCTACCATTGCGTTTTTTTTTTCAATTACATAAGGCCTTTGACTCAATTAAATAAATAAATAAATGGTCCATTGTTATGTAACACATTAACAGCATATGGTGTTTAAGGGTGCCTTTGTTTCTAGATGCTAATTATGATATAATAGCCCACTCACACAAATGGTAACTAATGTAATTTGCTCTCTTCTCTTCCATCTGGAAAGTGAAACAAAACAGGGCCATCCACTGTGTCCCTTAACTTTTATTTTAACTACTGAAACCATTTCAGACTATTCATACTCACTATGGAAACTGGAGGAGTCAAGTTATTTCTTATGAAACCATTTTACCTACTCTTACTTTGCAGACAGTGGCATACTTAGGCTTTCAAAGCTTGTGAAAATATTCCTTTATGCCCTGAAACACAGATTTTGTGTACAGTTTCTAGCTTAAAACTGATTTATAAAAACAAAATCTTAATTTTACTTAAAGAGGCATATTTATTGCTACCTTCTACTTTTGCAACATGTCTCATCACCTTAACAGAAAATCTGTTACACATTTTAAAGCTATTACACATGTAATAGATACTGACGTATAATTACTTATAAAAGCATTAAAATTACTAATAATAAATGGAAAAATTTTGTCTTACCTATGTAGCACAAATGTCTGCAATTAAAATATTTTTCTTCCTGGATATATGTTTTTTCATTAGATATGCTCTGCAATTGCATGATGTAGAATTCCAAGATGAAATACAAATGTACGTTACTTGTTTAATGTGGGAGACCTACAATCCAAAAATCTCTAGGAGTAAGCTGTTCATGTCTGCAAAATGTAAGGGGTAAGAGCTACCAAAAGTTCATTCTTATTCAACATCCACTGGTACAGTTCAAATTTTACAAGCTAGGTTCTTCTCTAGCCTGTCTGTATAATTCTAGATCTGGAACCGAAAGGCAATATACTCTGTGTGAATATCCTATAAAACTGATGCTAACAGTGGTATGTGTGTGTGCGCATGTGTGTGTGCATGTGTGCACACTCGCGCACGTGTGTGTGTATGTGTTTGTGTGTGTGTGTGTGTGTGTGTGTGTGTGTGTGTGTGTGTGTGTGTGTGTGTGTGTGTGTGTGTGTGTGTGTGTGTGTGTGTGTGACTCTAGATGGAGGAGAAGAAACAGAATGATTTTGTTGCCTTTGTGTCCTACAGTTTGTGCCTGGAGATATATCTAGAATTCTTTTCTTCTGTACTGTTGACCATACAGTCTATGAAGAGGATGAAGAATGGAAAGGCTGTTGGTCCAGATGACATACCAGTGGAAGCATAGAAGTGCTTAGGAGAAATGGCAGTGGAGTTCTTAACCAGATTGTTTAATGAAATCTTGGAAAGTCAGAGGATGCATGAGGAATGGAGAAAAAGTGTTTTGGTTCCTATTTTTGAGAATAAGGGTGATGTGCAGAGTTGTAGTAACTACAGAGGGATAAAACTAATCAGTCACAGCTTGAAGTTATGGAAAAGAGTATTGGAAGCTAGGTTAAGAAGGGAGGTGATGATTAGCGATCAGCAGTATGGTTTCATGCTGGGAAAGAGCACTACAGATGCGATGTTTGCTCTGAGACTGTTGATGGAGAAATATAGGGAAGATCAGAAGGAGTTGCATTGTGTCTTTGTGGACTTGGAGAAAGCATATGATAGGGTGCCTAGAGAGGAGTTGTGGTATTGTATGAGGAAGTCAGGAGTGGCAGAGAAGTATGTAAGAGTGGTACAGGATATGTACAAGGGTAGCGTGACAGTGGTGAAGTCTGCAGTGGGAGTGACAGATCCATTTAAGGTGGAGGTGGGATTACATCAAGGATCAGCTCTGAGCCCTTTCTTATTTGCAATGGTGATGGACAGGTTGACAGACAAGATCAGACAGGAGGCCCCATGGACTATGATGTTTGCAGATGACATTGTGATCTGTAGTGAGAGTAGAGATTAAGGTTGAGGAGACCCTGGAGTGGTGGAGATATGCTCCAGAGAGGAGAGGAATGAAGTTCAGCAGGACTAAGACAGAATATGTGTGTGTGAATAAGAGGGAGGATAGAGGAATGGTGAGGATGCAGGGAGTAGAGTTGATGAAGGTGGATGAGTTTAAGTACTTGAGATCAACAGTTCAGAGTAATGGTGAGTGTGGAAGAGAGGCGAAGAAGAGAGTGCAGGCAGGGTGGAATGGGTGGAGAAGAGTGTCAGGAGTGATTTGTGATTGATGGGTACCAGTAAGAGTGAAAGGGAAGATCTACAAGAGGGTAGTGAGACCAGCTATGTTGTATGGGTTGGAGATGGTGACATTGACAAAAAGGCAGGAGTCAGAGCTGGAAGTGGTAGAGTTAAAGACATTAAGATTTGCACTGGGTGTGACAAGGATGGACAGGATTAGGAATCAGTATATTATAGGTTCAGCTCAGGTTGGACGGTTTGGAGACTAAGGCAGAGAGGCGAGATTGCATTGGTTTGGACATGTGCTGAGGAGGGATGATGGGTATATTGGGAAAAGGATGCTAAGGATGGAGCTGCCAGGTAAGAGGAAAAGAGGAAGGCCTAAGATAAGGTTTATGGATGGGGTGAGAGAGGACATGCAGGTGGCTGGTGTGACTGTGCAATATGCAGAGGACAGGAAAAAATGGAAACAGATAATCTGCTGTGGTGACCTCTAATGGGAACAGCTGAAAGTGAACAAAATCTAGAATTTTTTTCTTCTGTACTGTTGACCATACAGCTATTAATAAGCAACCATAGATTGCAAAAAGTTTTGTTTTCTGGGATGATGTTTTCCTCCTATGAAATGATCAAATAATACCTTCTGAATTTTCCAGCAATGCATGGAACAAAATACTTCTGTGAATCTTCCATTTCCAACTCATTAACAGCCCGCCTGATGAATTCCATTTATTGCAACCACAACTCAAAGAAAATAAAATGTAACTATTTCTGGCAAGGTCAAGCAATGTCCACTCAGCCAAAACTTTTTATCTACTAACTCCACAATCAGACAAATATAAGCAAAACAGTAAATCCCTAAACAAAGGAATTACTGACAGAATATACTTAGAAATCTCACTGGCAATTATTTCTAATGGAAAACAGCAATTGGGGAGTTCTACGTCTAGGAGGTAAACTAAGGAAGAAGAAGCCTCTTTCAGTAGGAGTTCAATAAGGTGTAGGCTTTTGTTTCATTTATTGTCAGTATTTAAACTTATGATCTCTTCTCCTTTCAATACCCAACCAAGAACCCCTTTAGAGTTTATATTGAGCACACCCTTTCTTTTAAAAAGTTTAAAAATGAGAATTCATATCCAAAATGAGTATATTGCAGTATAAAGAGATTGCGATCCCACTTAATACTGTCAGCTGTCCTTTCCAACAAATATGTTGTCTAATAAGGGTACATAAAATGGATTCCCAACAGTTTCTGGTCATTGCTTTGGTGAAATTATACTTGCTAGTACAGTCGGTTGTCTTTATACAATTAAGACTTCTACATTTTTGGCAGATTATTCTCAAGGAGTTTCAGGTTAAAGGAAAAGAGACTGGTAGTCAAACTGTATTATAGTATTCACATAAGATACAGTCATTTCCTTTGGTTAAAACCATCTGGAGGAGAGCTATCAAAACAGCCTTGTGGGGCCTATGTCAAGAGCTGCTGGAGTTAAACATATGTAGATTTTTAATTCTATGTTTGGATGACCAAAACTATCCATTGTGGTTAAATACTGCTATAAATTTGATCATCCTTCTGTCTGTTTAATTATCTTTAGAAACTGGAGAAATAGTCAAGTGAAGTTATGCAACAGTTATATTTATTAAAGTTGCGCACCTGATACAAAGTACCAACTTTGCTATGCATTTTATGGACTCTGGAACTATCTGTTAGGACAATTCACAATAAAATTTAGAGTTTATTATAGAATATATTACAATTCCTTAGCTGACTTTAAATTTTATATGGTTTTCATTATGGTAAAAGTGATGCTGTTCGTTCTGAGCTCTATAGCACTTGAAATGTCATTAACAACTTTTCTGTTTGCAAATTATTTGCATGCATTTCTCAGTAAAAAAGTATTTGTTGCAAAACAAAGGTTTGGATTTTAGTTCTGTTAATGATTCTTTCATTTGTTTTGTGATTATTACTTCATTTTTTGTTATCTTTTCTTAGTAGTGTGAGAGGTTCTGTTTCATACCTTTTACAGTAATGCAGGCAGAACTGAACAAACTTGTGGGTAGGCTTGATCTAATATTTGATGTGGAGGAATGAGGGATGAAGTAGTGACCTTTTGGTAGACCAGTAAACCTAAGAAGGTAGCAATATATGTTAATGTGAGGCAACACTCCACATTGCAGCAGTGCGAGCATTGACAAGGTGCATAGCCCAGAAGCTTCAAGCTACTGCAGACATGTTGCTAAAAATGCAAGACAATACGGAAAATGACTGTGCCTGGGCAATGCATCAGCAGTGTACAGAAAAGATCTGAAGGGGCAAATGTAACAGTTATTGAAACATGGCTATTGAACTGCTTTTGGAATGCTGATGGTCTGTGCTCAGCTGTAGGTACAACTCACTGGGTTGGATGGAAGCAGATGCATCATAACAGAGTGCAGCAGATTATTGTTAAATTGCACAGCCACACCACCAAGAGCAGCGAAACATGCTGCAATGCAGGACAGATGTGTCATCTTTGTGTTATGTACAGGTTATGGCAGGCTTTACCTATGCTTTGCATGAATGGAAAGTATATTTGTTGCCTGCAGTATTTCTTCCCTGTTGATTGCTTTGAATTAGCTCTCCTTACCTTTGTAAACACTATACAGGTAGCCATCACAGGTTTTATGTTTAGGTCACTAATCCCACATCTTGATGGTTGATGTGAGCACCCACATCCCTGTGGAGGTATTTTGTGCCCTCCCCTGGCATGTATGTGCTCCCACACACCCATGCCTAAGAGGGCTACAACCATTGGTTTGGAATGCCAAACCTACATACCTCAGTCATATGGCTAGTTTTATCTTGTAAGCCTCTGCTTACATAGGAGACGTTTGGCCAACAAGTGCTATTGTTTTCTCTCTTCAGGATAAGTAAGATGGTCTGAAGTGCTCTCTGTCCTACCATCTCTCACTCAAGTCTTTGAGGGCTTGAGCTGCCAGTCAAACTCATTCATTTGGGTCAGAGTCAGGACTTCATTCCTCTATGCAATAGTGTTAGACAGTGATATCCCTTTGTGTCCAGATTAATGAGGCAAGGGGGTGTGCACTGGTGTAAAACACTGGAATAAGCTACTCACTTTTATACAGACATTGTGAGAAAGAAGCAGCCTTAGCAACTGGTGAATGGTGTGGACAGGTCAGAACAGATACATATGCAAGGTGTAACTACCATGGACTGTCAGAATATTTTTTTGTTATACAAAGCAAGAATGGTCCTTCTAGTTCAAATGTGCCAAGGGGTCCAGAGCCTGCAACAAAGTTTGCTGAAAGTAGAATTTAGTTTTTGATTTATCAGTTTTACACCACAGGTTTGAAACCCTACAAGACAAAATGGCAAACAGCACACCCCTGAAGGCTAATAGTCTGAATCTGCAGTAGTGAATTGCTGTATAGGAAGAGGACTGAGGATGCAACCCTGAGAGAGTTCATAAAGACAGTGGACCTGCACCAGGAAATTGTTGAAGGCCACAGAAAGGGACTGGTTAATATCAAGTGGAAAGTTTGGCAACAAAGTGGATCTGTAGTGAGCTGCAGTAGTCTGCAACTAAACAGCTGCATCCCTTCAGTGCCTGGAAACAATGCTATCTAAACATCTATGGCTCTGTTTATCCTTTGTCTACTGAATGGTGCATATGTACAGACATTGGATGCACCCTATTTTCATTTGCCTAGTTGTGTTCCTTAGTTCAATAAGCATGTTGTTTTTCACCTATTGAGCTGTACCTGTTCTCCTGGAAGAGGGTCCAACTTGAAATGAAATTGGTTGAATGCAGAAAAAAAATGAGCTGGTGTCTCTAGCTGAGGGCATGGAGAAAATGTTTATCTATACTCCTCAAGTTGAGCAAGATTTTATCGGATTGAACTCCATGGTATATGGACAGTTTCCCCAGATGGGTGGCCAAAGGGTTGCATATTTAGCGTTTATAATTTGAATTAGCTAAAATATCTGTGGACTTTAAAGTTTTATGTATCTATAGTTTATATCCTTAGCCTTTGAAAAAGGCTGGTGAATTTCTTTTGATAGCTGATATGGTGGATATAGTAGGTGCTTTCTTCGTCTTCTTCTTCTTCTTCTTTCGGCTTTTCCTGGTTAGGGGTCGCCACAGTGGATCACCTGTCCGCTCATGATTGGCAGTGGAGTTTTACAGTGTTGAGTTGCCAGCCCAGCGCCCAACCTTCCACAGAAGGCACACACATACACGCACTCACACCTAGGGCCAATTTAGAGTGTCCAATCCACCTGCAGCATGTCTTTGGGATGTGGGAGGAAACCGGAGCACCAGGAGGAAACCCACGTGACCACAGTACTATATTATTTCTATTATAGCAGAAATGCTATGTTGTATTGCAGATTTTGTCTCTTTAGTTGTGATTGAGGGACTGTTTACTCTTTGATTCTAATCTGCATTATTCATGAGAATTTTAAACATTAAATTTCTTTAGTTAATATTGATGCTGGACTAAGGGGAGTATGGTATAGTGTTTGACTGTTACATAATAGCTGAGTGATGAGGGGTAGGTTGCTATGCTTCATGCTTGTGTTTAGTTTATAAAATTTCTAATTATGTGGGAGTAAGAGATAAGAAATGCTATAATGGGGTCTATAACATGTCATCAAAAGCACATGTGTTCGAATGATGCGATATTGGACCGGGAAGTTCGAAATGCAAGAATTTCGAACACACAGAACAGCAATTTTTTTCACAGGGAAAAAAATAGCTGTTCTGTTACAAAAATAAAAAAAACACACTTCAAACTTTTACTAATGTGGGGAGCTTCACGCCCTCCCACACCCCCCAAACTGAGGGGCTGTGCCCCCTACACACCCCCTACTTAAATATACCAACTCTGAGATCGCATCACAGTGGAGGAAATAGTAAAGCTGTGGAAACGGCCCACCAAGCCCACCAATTTTTTTTCCCTGGGAAAAAAATCAATGGTCCGCGTCTTTGCTGTTTTACATTTCAAACTTCCCGGTTCAGTGTTAAGGCGTTTGGACACCTGTGTGTTCAAACTCCTGATATAGACCCACTATAATGTGATGCTTTAATGGGGGCATATTAACAGAACACACACACACACACACACACACACCACATGCATATAAATATATACACACACCTACCAAAGGGTACAAAGTTATACATACAAACCATACCATTTAGTAAAAACTGCAAGCAAAACTTGGCCAAGCTAAAGTTTGCACTGTGTAATATATATAATGATGGTATAATGGTTATGATGTTTACCTTACCAACAAAGGTTACAAGCTTTGATTCTCACCTTTGAAATGCATGGCTAGGCATCCACCTGGGATTGTTAGCCTAGTAGTTACCTATGATCTTATATATATACACATATGGGTGGTCTTACTTAAGTTGACTATAGGTATAGTCAGCATCTGTTTTACTGGCACATTTGGTCAACAAAATAGCTAATCAGCAGTTTTACAAGGTCACTATAATACTGGTCTTGAGGTATATGCCCTATGTAGTATTTTGCGATCTCAGAGTTGTAGTATTTAAGTAGCAGGGGTGAGCAGGGGGTGAGCAGGGGGTGTTAAAAACATTTTTTTTTACTTGTATGATCTGAGGTTATTGCTCACAGCATGCACTGCTTATTGTCAGTTTTTTCAATTATTTTGCATTAACGTTACATCGACCTAGTGATTTGTACTTGGACAATGCTAATTTTTGGGAGGTCTGCATAAAGTAATCCATAACTAATTATAAATATATTAACACTTTGTAGTTTCAGACTATCGAACAAAGCACCATGTGAGTTATTACAGATACAGCAACAATAGGGCAAACAGTGCAAGTTTGCTTTATGGGAGTTGTAGTACTATAGTGTGGCACAGGTATGACATGACAGAAGTCAGAGCTAAAGCATGCTAGCATGGCTGAATCGACATATGCTCACACAGACAACATAGTGCTGCACAGACACATTTCATGCTCATTTGACATGAACAGAGCAGCACAGCAGATATCATTTAGGCTAATATAAGTGTGCAGAGCAAAGTGCCAACCTTGTTCATCATGCAAATAAGAAAGAAACTGGGATTATAAGAATGTAGATAAGGGAAAGGCAGAAAATGGAGGAAAAGACACAAGAGCCACCATAGGGTGTTAAAGGTATTGGGAGAGCGTGTTTTTGCTGGTCTTGTAGGGGAAAGATCTTCTGTAAGATATATAAAAGAAGCGTAGGTGGAGAAGGTAGTGAGTTAAGCTCTGAAATAGATGGAAGAAAAAGGGCTCAGGGGCAAATAGACAAACATATAATACAAACTCAGACATGGGTGACAGACACACAAATGGCTGGGAGGGTATTGGTTGGACATAGACATACAGCGTCTAGACATGTAGCGATGAGAAGGGTAGGATGAAAAGCAAGGAATAGGGAATGAGACATAAGGAAAGGAAAACACCATCATTGGGATAAGGTAGTGTCCTGGCATGGTTGGATACCAGGTCATCCCAGAGGACAACAAACCCAAGCATCAATCATCTGGGTAGCTGATGTCATATGTTGGTTGTTCCCCTGGTAGTTCAGTGTGTGGGGTCTGCTAGTCATGCCACTCTAATAGCCACACCACAAGTTTCTCTATATTACCAAGCCTGACATCTAGTTGCTGGCACACCTCAACAAGTAAAAGCCTGCACAGCTGGGGTTAGGAGACATAGTGGCCTTCTTCACTTTCCGAAGATGAGCCTTCACCCTCTGAGAAGTGACCACAAAGGGTAATAGTGATCCCAACAGGTCATCTAACAGGCAGATGTGGCAACTGCTAGTAACCCTGCACCATATGCATTGGTTGGCATAGCCCAAAATGGCCATACCCTCACATGCTCCTCCTCTAGACATGAAGAAAGACAATGCTATGGAAAAAATGATTGCACATGTATGCTAGAAACACTATCTGTTCTTGTACAGTGGACTGTCCCAGATATTAGGCACAACCCCACTGCTGGGTGGTATAATCTTACCTTCTGTAACACTGATCCATATTCGTCTGTTGCTTCTGTGCCACTAAAAACAAAGACTGTGTACTCTTTAATATACATGTGCATCAGTTAAGATAACGTAAATAAGTGGTATAGAAAAAATGTTATAGCATATATCAGGCTCCCCATCCTAAGCGTTTGCTTCCCACTGAAAAAGATGGTAAGGGTGACACTGCCTTATGTCACTGTACTGATGTCAATACTGTTCTCCAGAATGGGTGATGCTAGTGACATCACTCACCTCGTTACCAAGCTAATGCCAAACAGCCTCATTTCACAGAAGGTCATCATAACAAACTAGATTGTGTTTCTTTATAGTCCTGCATAAGAGGAACAAGAAAATTCTGCTTTCTCTCTGATATAACACTAAAATGCTGCATTCCTTAATGCCTGAAGCAGCTATGACCTCTCACTGAGGTACACTTTAAGAACAACATGATAATCCTATACAAAATTATGTACATTTGGACATCACATGTCACAAAAAGTAACTCTATACCAAGGGATTAATACATATCAGTGGCACTGCACTACAGAACTATGGGTATACATATGCCATATCCAAGAGCATACTGGTTGCTTCCTTTCATGGTCGCACTCAGATCCACTGCTAGTACCAGTGCGTTGTGGTAACTTATTATGCACTGGCAGTGAGTCAGACAGAAGCATTAATGAGCTCAAGTAACATTGCTATCATGCTGCAAGGCCCAATGTTGAATTGCATTTATTCATTTATTTATTTATTTATTTATTTCAGTTTGCTAACTGGGTAAACAAACTGGTCCAAAGACCCTTTCCCGCCCTGAAGAGGGCCCAAATAGAGCAACAAATGCAACAGACATAAACAATAAGATGACAGTGCTCACCATTGCCTAAAGCAGTAAAAAAGCAAAACACATCTGTAACAAAGCACATAAAATAAGAAAAAATATCATGTAACAGCTGTACTATATTATTGGGAGCATAGTTACAGTACAGTGACTAGGGTCCTTCAATCCATTGTATGACAGGCAATACATAGAATACAGTAGAGGTTGGAGTACAGAAGAGAAATTTTTCAGTAATGCTGTTATAAAATGTACAAATATGCATATAAAATTGGGAGCAGAATATGTGGCTTGCAGGATAGGGATCAATAAATAATTGTTTTGAATAAAAGCAAAGGCTAAGTGTTAAGACACTGTAAGTAATGCATCAAATGAAAAGATAAGAGTTACTATTGACAAGGTCAAGCATTCAAGTAGAGTAACACATGGATGGATGTATCAGCCTGTGTCTTTAAAGCATGATCACCTGTTTGGTCATAAGATGTCATTTTTTTTTAAACTAGCCCCGTAATCAGAGCTCTTGATTTAATAAGTGATACATAAACTGTGAAGAATAGATTACTAATAGTCAATCTAAGATCCTCTACCTGTGTTAACTGCCATTGCCAGCTGCCACCAAAGTTTAATGACTTTATCAGTCTGTGAGTGCCAAAGAACAAGAGAATGTTTTTATGACTAAATCTTAGACTTAGGTAATGACCCAAATCTAAGATTGCCTCTAGATATTAATTTAGTTTGTCAAACTCGTTTTGTATAGTTATTGTTTCTCCAGTCTTGCAATTATTAGCATATCTGAGCAACAGACCTTCATTAAATTTCTTAAATGTAGTGAACAAATAACTAAATAGTATCTGGCCAACTATAGAGACTTGTAACATGTTAGAGGGCTTTCTATGCATTCAAATGGCCTTCCTGTCAAAAGAAAATTATACTTTAAAATGATCAAAATACGGTAGGTTCAGGTTAAGGCACTTTAATCTTGCAGCAAGGAGACAAAAACGTGCTATTACAGAGTTTGTCTAACTAGAAACAGGAAATACTTTCATTTTTATACATTCACTAACTAGACATGGCCTACCAAGCTGACATAACAGATTACTACCTTTTCATCATCATCTGCTGACCATCATTCCCATGAATTTCTGCTGATTTATCAATTTTTATGTGAAACTTCCTGAGGAAAACAACATGGCCTTGATTACTACCGGTTAGATACATGCTATGTTACCATTCAAGGTACTATGGCTAATTCAAGCACAATGCTAACAGTTCATTTCTCTAATAATCCTTTGTTCACTTTATCTCTAAGCTACTGCAGCTGCACATGTTCCCATGGTTCGAACAGAGCTGATTGTTTAAGATCATTACATTTACAGAATATAGTATTGTTCATTCATTTGTTCCTGACCTAGCAGATAAGCACCTGCTTCTCAAGTACATTTCCAAAAGGCATAAACATGAATATTGCTGTGCTAGCAGTTACTAGGTCAGAGGGCATCTTGCAAGTTTCAGAAAGCATACTGCAGTTTTCAAAAAGCATCTTTTTCAGTCTCATATGAAACTCAATTTATATATAACATAGTGCACGAAAAATAGAATGAAAAGCGTATTAATTCATTTGATTATTAATTGGCATTAAGCATACACACATTAATACATATTTTTCTAACACTTCCAATAACAGTTATCCTTTGTTTTCAGTCAATAGTCCAATTTTATATCAAGGTACTAAACACACATTAACACCAGACGCACGCAGAGTAATTAGTATGTTAGCAAGTGCTAGCAAATCAAATGTGTTTATTATATTAAGGAACACAGTAGCAGTTGAATGCATCTTGTCTATGGCCATATTAATTGGCTCATAGAAGTCAATTATATTGGTGAGAGTTGATCTGCCCACATGAAAACAACACTGGTAAACATCCTCAGTAGTGTGTATGAACTGGTACTTTGTAACAAGTCCAGTATACAATCCTTAAAACACTTCCCAAGGATTTGCATTATGCTTTTTGGCTTGTAGACCTGAACTAATTAATTATCTCCACTTTTAAAGATTGATACCACAGTAATGAACATCCAGTGTTTTGGAACTGAACCTGCACTTAATAGATTACTGAGTAAGATTTTTGTTTAAAAGTTCAAATGCATCCTCACAAACCTTAGATATTAACAGATCCAGACGCTGGTCAGGGTCTATATGGCATGTGTTTTTACCTCCTTTTTTTACAATTTTTTTTATTGTAAAAGATCAAATTAAAATTCAGCAAACCACATACTGGAGAAACTCAGTATACAAACATCAACTATGCAATACCAGACTTACTGCTAATACACGTAACTGCATATGAGTTGCAGGAGTTTATTTATTTATTTTATTTTATTTATTTTACATTTGTTGACCGGGCTAGTCCAGCTGGATATATGTCCATTTTCAGTGGAGGCCCGGGGAGAAAAGTTCCACAATACAATAACACTAGCAAAATAGGACAAGCGTTGGTTCTGGACACATTGCCAGTGCTGTGAAGATCAGTTTTGGCTAACATCAAAGACTGAAAGAATACTAATTTCATGAATTTTAATTATACCTTGACTTAGGAATGGAGTCCAATCTCATCATTGTATTAGAAACTCAAAATATTTGGAGAAATTAACCCGAGAATCACCACCATACTGGCTGTCTATAACACATTTATCTAGTCATGAACTGAGAATTTGTAGAGAACTGTAGTCCATCATTCTTTACATTTGTTCATGTCAATGCTCATCTTAAACCAAATCATTCATTTGTACTGAGTCATATGAAACATTCTAGAGTCGATTGCCACATCTGATTTTCTTTTTGAGAAAACAGACAATAAAAGTGTCACTTATGCTGCTTTAATCTATGCTAACTCTGTCATGTCTAGGTAACATTTCCCTTCATACATAACCAAAAATCCAAAATGTAATATTTGTGGAATGAGAGGACTGCTTCTGCAATGCCCACTCGGTCCTGTTCATGGCAGTCGACCATAACTCATATGCTTTGGGGTATGCCCAGATTAGACAAAAGTAATTTGCTCCTGAAATCCCATAATGGAAGCAGCTCTCAATAGTTATCAGGCCCTTACCAAGTATGTATATCGGGGTGTTATGCCATATAAACAGAACTTTTTCAAATATCATGTAACAGCTGTACTATATTATTGGGAGCATAGTTACAGTACAGTGACTAGGGTCCTTCAATCCATTGTATGACAGGCAATACATAGAATACAGTAGAGGTTGGAGTACAGAAGAAAATTTTTCAGTAATGCTGTTATAAAATGTACAAATATGCATATAAAATTGGGAGCAGAATATGTGGCTTGCAGGATAGGGATCAATAAATAATTGTTTTGAATAAAAGCAAAGGCTAAGTGTTAAGACACTGTAAGTAATGCATCAAATGAAAAGATAAGAGTTACTATTGACAAGGTCAAGCATTCAAGTAGAGTAACACATGGATGGATGTATCAGCCTGTGTCTTTAAAGCATGATCACCTGTTTGGTCATAAGATGTCATTATTTTTTAAACTAGCCCCGTAATCAGAGCTCTTGATTTAATAAGTGATACATAAACTGTGAAGAATAGATTACTAATAGTCAATCTAAGATCCTCTACCTGTGTTAACTGCCATTGCCAGCTGCCACCAAAGTTTAATGACTTTATCAGTCTGTGAGTGCCAAAGAACAAGAGAATGTTTTTATGACTAAATCTTAGACTTAGGTAATGACCCAAATCTAAGATTGCCTCTAGATATTAATTTAGTTTGTCAAACTCGTTTTGTATAGTTATTGTTTTTCCAGTCTTGCAATTATTAGCATATCTGAGCAACAGACCTTCATTAAATTTCTTAAATGTAGTGAACAAATAACTAAATAGTATCTGGCCTACTATAGAGACTTGTAACATGTTAGAGGGCTTTCTATGCATTCAAATGGCCTTCCTGTCAAAAGAAAATTATACTTTAAAAATGATCAAAATACGGTAGGTTCAGGTTAAGGCACTTTAATCTTGCAGCAAGGAGACAAAAACGTGCTATTACAGAGTTTGTCTAACTAGAAACAGGAAATACTTTCATTTTTATACATTCACTAACTAGACATGGCCTACCAAGCTGACATAACAGATTACTACCTTTTTCATCATCATCTGCTGACCATCATTCCCATGAATTTCTGCTGATTTATCAATTTTTATGTGAAACTTCCTGAGGAAAACAACATGGCCTTGATTACTACCGGTTAGATACATGCTATGTTACCATTCAAGGTACTATGGCTAATTCAAGCACACTGCTAACAGTTCATTTCTCTAATAATCCTTTGTTCACTTTATCTCTAAGCTACTGCAGCTGCACATGTTCCCATGGTTCGAACAGAGCTGATTGTTTAAGATCATTACATTTACAGAATATAGTATTGTTCATTCATTTGTTCCTGACCTAGCAGATAAGCACCTGCTTCTCAAGTACATTTCCAAAAGGCATAAACATGAATATTGCTGTGCTAGCAGTTACTAGGTCAGAGGGCATCTTGCAAGTTTCAGAAAGCATACTGCAGTTTTCAAAAGCATCTTTTTCAGTCTCATATGAAACTCAATTTATATATAACATAGTGCACGAAAAATAGAATGAAAAGCGTATTAATTCATTTGATTATTAATTGGCATTAAGCATACACACATTAATACATATTTTTCTAACACTTCAATAACAGTTATCCTTTGTTTTCAGTCAATAGTCCAATTTTATATCAAGGTACTAAACACACATTAACACCAGACGCACGCAGAGTAATTAGTATGTTAGCAAGTGCTAGCAAATCAAATGTGTTTATTATATTAAGGAACACAGTAGCAGTTGAATGCATCTTGTCTATGGCCATATTAATTGGCTCATAGAAGTCAATTATATTGGTGAGAGTTGATCTGCCCACATGAAAACAACACTGGTAAACATCCTCAGTAGTGTGTATGAACTGGTACTTTGTAACAAGTCCAGTATACAATCCTTAAAACACTTCCCAAGGATTTGCATTATGCTTTTTGGCTTGTAGACCTGAACTAATTTATCTCCACTTTTAAAGATTGATACCACAGTAATGAACATCCAGTGTTTTGGAACTGAACCTGCACTTAATAGATTACTGAGTAAGATTTTTGTTTAAAAGTTCAAATGCATCCTCACAAACCTTAGATATTAACAGATCCAGACGCTGGTCAGGGTCTATATGGCATGTGTTTTTACCTCCTTTTTTTACAATTTTTTTTATTGTAAAAGATCAAATTAAAATTCAGCAAACCACATACTGGAGAAACTCAGTATACAAACATCAACTATGCAATACCAGACTTACTGCTAATACGTAACTGCATATGAGTTGCAGGAGTTTATTTATTTATTTTATTTTATTTATTTTACATTTGTTGACCGGGCTAGTCCAGCTGGATATATGTCCATTTTCAGTGGAGGCCCGGGGAGAAAAGTTCCACAATACAATAACACTAGCAAAATAGGACAAGCGTTGGTTCTGGACACATTGCCAGTGCTGTGAAGATCAGTTTTGGCTAACATCAAAGACTGAAAGAATACTAATTTCATGAATTTTAATTATACCTTGACTTAGGAATGGAGTCCAATCTCATCATTGTATTAGAAACTCAAAATATTTGGAGAAATTAACCCGAGAATCACCACCATACTGGCTGTCTATAACACATTTATCTAGTCATGAACTGAGAATTTGTAGAGAACTGTAGTCCATCATTCTTTACATTTGTTCATGTCAATGCTCATCTTAAACCAAATCATTCATTTGTACTGAGTCATATGAAACATTCTAGAGTCGATTGCCACATCTTATTTTCTTTTTGAGAAAACAGACAATAAAAGTGTCACTTATGCTGCTTTAATCTATGCTAACTCTGTCATGTCTAGGTAACATTTCCCTTCATACATAACCAAAAATCCAAAATGTAATATTTGTGGAATGAGAGGACTGCTTCTGCAATGCCCACTCGGTCCTGTTCATGGCAGTCGACCATAACTCATATGCTTTGGGGTATGCCCAGATTAGACAAAAGTAATTTGCTCCTGAAATCCCATAATGGAAGCAGCTCTCAATAGTTATCAGGCCCTTACCAAGTATGTATATCGGGGTGTTATGCCATATAAACAGAACTTTTTCAAATACAAATTTCAATACTTATGGCCAGCACCTATCCTAGATTGCCCTTAAACATGACAGCCATTTGGTTTCCAAGATCTGGTCTGTCGCCATGTTATTCTATTTAATGTACTTGCTACCCTTTTTAAATATTTTTTTTTTACTATGCATATGGTTATTAGTAGACACATGTCAAATGTGAAGTGATACTTTACTAAGTCATTGGTAGTCCAAGAATTTGTCACTACCAAATAAAGTGATTATTAAATAGTGATGCCATTTCCTTGGGACCATTCATCAACTTAACATGGTCTTCATTCCATAACAAACAGGTGATGATTTTCCAGTATTTGAGATGAAATACTTAAAAAGGGATTTGTGGTTCCCTGCTAACTTAACTAGAATTTTCTCATATACCACATCACATCATTTTATATAAAATTTTATTTTTCTAGTACCCATCCTCAGTTTTTCCTATTTTCTGTTGAGGAATAGAGTTCATGGACACTATGTAAGTGTCTCTTATTTTTCCTAATTTCCCCAGTGTTTTATTCCACCATTAGGGACACATTTATTTTTGGTTGCATTTTGATGTGACGAATATATATATCTTTTAGCATTTTCCATCTAGGTTCTTTAGGCTATCACTAAATAATAGCCACTTTATGCTGTTGAATCTATCATTTAAGATAATACAGTAAACTTAAGCACAATGATATATAGTAATTAAACTCATAGGATCATAGGAGATCATAGGAGATTACTAGGCTAATGGCTCTGGGGAACTTACAAGCCTTGCCAAGAGTTTATCCCCAAAACAAAACCTGAATCCAGCACCTGTCACCCCTGTCAATGAGGGACACAGGTGGAACACCTGGGACAAATTTCTGGTTACCCATCCTTCATCAAGGTTGCTGTTTAAGAAGGTCAGAGACATACTTTGTTTGACGTTTATGGGGAGTCTATGCCAGAGATGGGGCAGCCTCTGGGAGACAAACCTGTCTCTTCAGCAAGTTTTGTTAATGTCATATTATATTTAAGCCTTTCAATCGGGTACTACTCAAAGAGTTAGACTTACAGATATGGAGCATCTCTAGTAAAGCAAGGTCTGAAATTGCCTTGTAGGTGAGACACAGATCACCTCTGAGCAATCTGTATGACACAGAGTAGAGTAATTGTGATTTGAGGCTGTCCACATAGGACAGGTGTTGGAGGCCATGGATTCTCTTTGTGAGGTATTTCTGTGGCCTTTTCAGTTGGTGCAGGTGTTTGGAGATGTACTTACTAGACAGGATGTTGTACTCAATTATTGACCTAATGAGGGAGGAGTACAGAGAGGTAATAACCTCCTTTTTTCTGGATGCAATCTCTTTACTTAAGAGATGAACCAAGTAAAAGGCTTTTCTGACTGCCGCTACATGATGGTCAAATGTGAGATTGCTGCCAACTTGTGTACCCAGATATCTCATCACAGGTTGTGTGCTTAGGGGGTTGCTGTTAATGTGGTAATCAGTAGGGGTCATGTTTTTGCCGAATGGTATCATAATACTTTTTTTTTACATTTAACTTAAGGCCACGACTTTGACATTAGTCATTTGTTGCTGTGAGACCCTCTTAAAGTATGTTAACATTATTTGGGGAGTGGGGAGCCAATGACATCACCCAACTTACCGTCATCTGTAAACATAGTCAGCCACAGGCCTTTTATTTTTGTGTGGACTTCTGAGAAGTAGATGCCAAACAATAGGGGTCCCAGGACAGATCCCTTGGGGACACCATTAGTGACATGTCTGCTGTCAGAGGTGGTAGAACCTATTTTGACCTTGTGGGTCCTATCAGTGAGCCAGTTGGCCACCCACTTGATGAGACAGGGATTTATGCCAAGTTGTGTTAGCTTTTCGAAGATGCCCAAGTGGGGAATTGTGTCAAAGGCTTTGGCCAAGTCAAGGTAAGCTGTATGTACTGACTTTCCCCTCATCCAGTGCCTTGGTGACAGTCTCAAAAAAAGTCAACCAGGTTCAACAGGCAAGATCTGCCCTTGGCAAATCTGAACTGGGTGGGGCCAAGTGCTTGGAGATTGCCTATGTCCTTGTTTATGAGATCCATAATAATATACTCCATGGCCTTACAGATCAGACCAGTCAAGCTAATGGGGCAGTGATTTCCTGGGTCAGTAGTGGCACCACCTTTGTGCAAAGGGATGACAATGGCAATTCTTCACTCTGCTGGAATGAAGCCTGTACTTAGGCTATGGTTGAAAAGGGGGCTCAATGGTGAGGCTATTTCTTGCTGGAGATGTTGCAGAATACAGCCTGGGATATTGTCAAGTCCCATGGAAGCTGTTTTCTTTGCCTTGAATAGGGCTTTTAACACTTGATCTATGGAGATGTGAGGTGTGGGGCAAGTATCAGAGATGTCAAATGGGCGTTTGGGGGGTCAGGGGGGTGAAGTTTGCGCTGAACCTATCTGCAGGCAGGATAGCTAAGTCAACAAAGGATTAGTGTAAGTGGTACCATTAAGAACTAATTCAGAACAAACCTGGGCTTTGCCATAGAGGTTTCTGATGTAATTGAAAAAGGCTTTGTGGTTAGCCTTTGTTTTGGAGGCTAGTTTCAATTCATAATTGGCTTTGGAGGATTTCACTAGTGATCTAATTTGCTTGCTGAAGTTAAGGAGGGAGATTTTCCAATGGAAATTTGTGCCTTTTTACCCTTGGACAACAGTCTCTTCCTTTTTTTGTAAAGTCTGTTGGCAGAGGTTGTCCACCACATAGGTCTGTGTTTCCGTGAGGAACAGGTTTTAGTTCTGTTGGGTATGGCTGAGTCCATGCAGTTGCACAGGTGCTTGTATACTGTACTGGCATACTGTTCAACATATTTGTCTGCATCCTCTGGGGGGGCCATGGTGTGAAACCAGTGACACCCTCCCTTAGAATGTTGTAGTTAGTTTCTGAGAAGTTTTTTAGCCTAGTTATGGCTGGGTGGGGGGGGGGTCTGGATGGGATAGACAGTTCAAATGAAACAGACCGATGGGCTGATCTTACCAGGGAAGAATTTACTATGGGGGTGGTGCAGCGGTCACTTATGTTGGTGAGAACCAAGTCTAGAATGCTATTTCCTCTTGTGGGGGATGAGACAAACTGGTCTAGTGTGTTAGAATTGATGAAGTCAAGGAATCATTGGGTGAGTGCATTAGAGCAGGAATATTTCATCCAGTTTATAGTGGGGTAGTTCTAGTCACCAAGGGTCAGGGTGTTAGGAGGTACCTTGATGGACTCAAGTAGGTCCAGATAGGAGCAGTTGGTGCCCTGAGTCATGGAGGGGGGTATATAGCTGGCTATAACTTGAATAGGCATCTTGCCAATTGTCAGTTGCACCTGGAAAAGTTCTAGTGCATCATGCTGGCAAACCAGTCTAGAGGTGTGCTCATCTTTAATGAAAATAGAAACTCCACCACCGTTAGTCTTACTGACCTCATTTTGGGGTTGGAATGTGTGGAATGAAGTATAGCCTGGTAAGGCAGGGGTGCTCTCTGCAGCCTTGAACCAAGTTTCCGTGACTGCACAGATGTCAGCATCTTCCAGTGCTGGGAGAGCCTCCATTGAGTGCATTTTCAGGTTAAGGCTCCTACCATTAAAGAGCCTTGGCCAGAGGACTCAGGTCTCTATCATGTTGATAGAGACACAACTCAAAGATAAATGTAAAACCACACGATCAAAATGTCCATATGTACATAATCCTTTATAGTATTAAGCAAGTCCTGTCCATTTGTAAACATTAAATCTAAGATGCTATTCTTATTGGTTAAAAAGTGATCAAATTGATCAAAGTTATTCTCTTTGGTAGCTGTCATTCTTATAAGCAGAAAATGAATTTGGTTAGAGGGAAATGACCTGGTTATCAGATCTTAATGACTACCTTAATGACTCAACAACTACCACTCAGTGGCTGTCACCTCCATAGTAATGAAGTGCCTAGAAAGGCTGGTCAAGGACTACTTAACATCCAGACTTCTGTCACCCTTGACCCAGTCCAGTTTGTGTACAAACCAAATTGATCCCCGGTAGAAGCTATTTCACTGGCACTCCATCTTTCATTGGACCACCTGGAAACAATAACAGCTATGTGTGCATGTTATTCAATTATTTCAGTTCGGCATTCCACACAGTCATACCTCAGTAATTGATAGAGAAGCTAACTCAGCTAGGTGTCAGCACCCCAATGTGCAATTGGATTCTGGACTCCCTTACTGAAAGGCTACAGACAGTATTTGCAGGAAAGAACAGCTCAAATAGCATTATCTTGAGCACTGGTGTACCTCAAGGCTGTGTTCTGAGCCCTCTGCTATTCACTCTGCTAATGCATGACTGCACTGCCGAGTACAGCTCTAATCATATAATCAAGTTTGCAGATGATACCACAGTTGTGGATCTCATCAGCACTGAGGAGGACACAGCCTATAGAGAGGAGGTGAGACCACTGGTAGCTTGGTGTGGTAACAACAATCTGGCACTCAGTGTGACTAAGACCAAGGAGGTAATCCTGGATTTCAGAAGAAACCATAAGAAGCATTCCCCACTCACAATCAATGAGGAAATAGTAGAGAGGGTAAAAAACACCAAGTTTCTTGGGATGCATATCTTGGAAGACTTGTCTTGGTCTGTTCACACAAATGCTATTGAGAAGAAAGCACAGCAATGCCTACACTTTCTGTAAAGGTTGAGAAGAGCAAATCTACCAGCCCCTGTTCTCACAACATTCTACAGGGGCACAATTGAGAGCATCCTGACAGTTTTACAATTTGGTATGGCAACTGCTCCACCACAGATCACAAGCCCCTTCAAAGAGTGGTGAAAGCAGCAGAAAAGATTACCAGGACCACTCTACCATCTATTCAAGGCTTGCACCAGTCTTGTTATCTCAACAGAGCCAGGACAATAGTCATGGAATACGTTCATCCTACATATGGACTGTTCCAGCACCTAACATCTGGGAGGCGTTATCATAGCATATATTGTAAAACAACCAGATTTAGCAGAAGCTTCTGTCCCGTGGACATCAGACTATATGACTTCAATAGCAACCTATATCTCACTTGACATCAGGGACAGTAGGTAATATGATGAATGAGAAGCATATTTGCATACAATAACCTTAAAAAGTCTTAAATACACTGTGCAATTAAGCTAACAGAGTATAATCGTATTGCTGTGCAATATTCGCTGATGTTAAAATAACATCCTATGTAATAAGTAACAGCTGTGAAATTTTTGTGCAGTAAATATTGTTTCCTTAGTCTAGTGCCAACCGAATCCTGTGCAGTAAGAAGCTGTGGAATCCTATGCAATAAATATCATGTCTCTTTAGCTTAGTAAATGTCTGATGATATTTAAAACAGTAAATATTATGTAATAGGAATGTTTAAATGTAGTAATGTGAATTGTTTTTTATGTTAGATGGTTTCACATAGAGCCCGGAATAACATAATTTCATTCAGCTGCACTTGTTGTGGAGTCTGGATGACAATAAAGAATACTTTGACTTTGACTTATCACAGATGATTCTGTCTTTATGATTCAGTTAACTAAATTGATTGATAATGTTACATGATTAAAATTACCTTGAGGAATTACTGCAAAAAACAGCAAATAAACTAATAAAAGAAAATACATTTTTATAGACATTTTGACATTTTCTTTGGGTTACAATGTTATTTTTTGACAGTCGATCCAAGAATTCAGGCTTTATAGTATTTCCAAAGGTGCATATGTTTCTCATAATGTTCA
Source organism: Protopterus annectens (assembly GCF_019279795.1). NCBI lineage: Eukaryota > Metazoa > Chordata > Ceratodontiformes > Protopteridae > Protopterus > Protopterus annectens. Next base: position 179,050,857 of record NC_056734.1, read on the forward strand.
AGGATAATAAAAAAAAAAAAACAATTATAGTACTAGGCCTATGAAAGATCCACCATGCATGCCCTTCCAAAATCTCTAATTGCACCTTTTTATTCATATTTATAACAACAGTTTTAAAAAGTCTTACCTAAGCATTAATGTGTCATGCTCACCAGGTTTGCTTGCTAAAATTCTGGCATCTGAATAATATTCTTTTAAAGTGTTATATCATTCAGTGACTTGAATTAAGACTGTGGCCTGTGAGTAGGGTAGGTCTTGAAAGGAGTTTACAACAGGTTGTAACCGTTTAATGTAAAACTTTCCTCTTTTCACCTAAGATGTGTATAATTTCCTTGATAAACCTTTGCTGATCAACATCTGTATGCTCCCAATTTATTGTTATTTTTTGCACAAAATTGCCATAAACAATTAATAAATAATTTAAACCCTTGTGTATAAATAATCCAGCAGTCCAAGTGAAAAAAGTTTAAATTCAGATCAAATTTACCCCAACATGATCAAAAACTTTGAAATCATACTAGTTAATTATATGTTTAAGATGTGCTTAAATCCTTCATTCCTGGATGTCAAATTATAATGGGGCTGAGTGTGCCAATTTATGTTACACAGTGTGCATGTCACCAAACTCTGTACCAGGCAATAACAATATGTCACCCTTACCTAGTAGTAATAGTCAATAATTTTGAAAGCAGTTTTACAATTAAATCACTTCTTCTTAGTATTTAAACCCTTTCCCTCGGTGCATCAGGCTCCTCTGAATTTACTGACATGCTAGCTGTTATAAGACAGAGTACAGTATCACATCTGACATTTCTTTCTTTCTTTTTTTATAAGCATCTGGTTTCCTCACACATGAAGACAGCTGAGTACATTTCAAAGCCATCTCAGAGGTGGTTGAGTTATATTCTAGTACAAATATTTCATACTTAAAGGATGCATAATTTGTTCTGTTATATTTTGGTATTAGAGGCTTCCAGAGACAAATAATTATTGATCCTTACATCTCATTGCAAATAAAGTGCCAGTTGTATAAAGGGTAGACCTACCCATTTCAATAGCATCTGTTCCTATATTACATGCAAGAACATTGGTCGGCATATTTTCAGTGTAAAACACAATGCTGTTTCTTTGGTTCAGACTTGATTAATCCGTATCTCTACTCCAAAACCATGCATGAGCAATTTATTACAGTTGTTACAGTCATATAGTCTCTCAGGTTTGAGCAGTGTTACCTGAGATCATTTTCAGTCTGACAGTACACTGAGTTCATTTGCGAAATGCACGTTATCATCATTTGAATTTAGTTTACATAGAGCCTCCTTAAATCTGCCTTTTGAGAAACTCAAGATGTTCCGTTAAGTTATTTTGTAAGCATAGTGCACAGTCCTCATTAACGATGTTTTCTCATAGCTATGTAACATTGAACACTTAAAAGTATTTAAAATATGCCGTATTCTACATCAAAGAATTTATACCAGTTACAGTTAACCTCTCTGTAATTGTCAATTCAATACTCAGTTAAATAAAAACAAAATATACCTTGCCAGGAAAAACATAGAAATGTACAATAGCACAAATTAAAATATGCTTTGGTGATTAACTCACTACTGTGGTTATATACAATTTCAATATCAGCAGGAAACAGCAATTACGTAGACTGTCAAAGAATTAAATAGTAGATAAATAGTCCTTTTTCACTTAGGGATAAGGCAGTGTGACGTGGTAGTAAAAAGATAATTTGTTGGACAAAAGCGTGCAAAAAAGAAAATAAATAAATGAATAAATAAAATCTGTCTGACTTTGTTTGGTCTGTTCCCAACGCAGCCCCCAGACCTATCTAATGGACTTTCCATGTGGCTCCATCTAAACCCAAGTGGTCTCCAGACAACTGCTCTCTTTTCTGCCCAATATATGTAGGTGTTCTAGATGATAAACATGGGATGTAAACTTGTGACAGAAAGCAAAATGTTAACAGCAAGTATACACAGACCACTAGTTCTTATCCTCCTTCCTCTGTTTTTTTTTTTTTTTCTTATTCTTTATTTTTGTATTTTTACCAATAATCTGAAAGGAAATGTTAAAGGAAAAACACTTGTGTACATTTATGTATCTATCTATATTTATTTATATATCTATATCGAAATTTATGTGTGGAATTTAATAAAGCCTACACAGACTTTTTTCCATATAGGCATTGTGGCACACTGCTTACATGGAAGTAGGCAGGTTTGTTATCCAGTAAACAGAGCTGGGCAGTGTGCATGCATGAGCCAACATGGAAGTATCCATGGCATGCAAATCACCTCATAAACAGGTGAACTGCATGCAAATGAGGGAGGTAGAGCAATCCAGCAAACAGATGGGCAGTCCTGCAGACCCCATGTTGGTATCTGTAGTGTACATGGAGAAATTCCATGCACAGGATTTTAAACAGACAACAGGGGCTGCAAAAGTGTAATTCGATGGACAGAAATAGCATAGCAGACACAGATATGTGCAAAATTATCCACCATGTGTCCAAAGCCATATGGGAAATAATTTAAAATAATTTTATTTTTTTAAGCAGCCTTATCAACATGCCTTTAACTCCTTCATCCTCTTCTATCCTTCTTTTACTTTCTCTTAAACTATCATACCTTTTTTACCTCACCCAACCCCATACCTCATACCATACACAATGTTTTCATACAACTAACCATTTGAACTCCCCTCTCTCACAGTTGCACACCCCTATCTCTCCCCATCTTTACCCAATAACTCAGCTCCTCACCTTCTCATTCAAAGTTTTCTCCTCTCAGAAAAACTCTCTCCCCATAGCAACCAAACACCCCATAATCATTACAACTGACCCAAATCATTGTATTACTCTACTCAATCATCTTTTGAACCCACTCTTTCACCTCATTTCCAATCTTATATCTGGTGATATACATCCTAACCCTGGCCCCTCCTCCTTTTCCTCCTCACACAAGCCTATATACTTTACCTCTCTAAACTCCCAAAGCATAATGAACAAAGTTCCAACCCTCCATGCATGGCTCATGCATAATAAACCTGACATACTATCTATTTCTGAAACATGGTTAAAGCCCTCTATAAAAGATTCTGAAATTACTCCACCCAGCTATTCTATCATTAGAAAAGACAGGACCAAAAGGAAAGGTGGTGGTGTAGCCCTCCTTTATTCCTCTTCCTTGCTAGTTACCCCTTATGATAAACCCACTCCTACATTTAACAAGCAGAAGTACTCCTCACTCTCCTACAAGTTAATAAACACAAACACATATGCCTTGCATCTATCTACATTCCCCCAGGGGACAATATTTCCACACTTGAAAACATCCTCTCTTGGCTCTCTAACAATATTAGCAATGAAACCATACTCTTAGGAGATGTAAATATCAACTGGGCCTCCATCCAGTCTCCTACAAACCCTCTCAACATCAATCTATATAACTTTACCCAACTAATCAACACCATAACACACCCATCAAAAGACCCCTCCTGTGGCACTATCCTCGACTGGATTCTAGTATCACACCCACACTATTTTTCAGATAGCGGTACTTTTCCTGACCCTCTTAGTGATCATCTGCCCACTTTTACTCTCCGACTCCCTGTATCTCATACCGTTCCCACAACTACATTACTACCGAAATGACAAAAGCTTCAACGCATCAATCTTTATAGATTCCTTGAAAGCAATTAATTGGAACAATCTAAAGACACTTCCATTAGAAGAAGCAGTTGCTCACTTTAACTCCACTTTCTTAAGAATACTTGATTCCCATGCCCTCTAAGAAAAAAAAGAATCAAAACAAAGTCAGCCCCCTGGCTAACCAAAACCACACTATCAACTATGCGCCTTAGAGACAAAGCCTGGAGACTCTATCTGAGAACTAAGATCCCAGAACATCATATTACATTCAAAACCCTTCGAAATAAAGTAAAAAAGCTAATAACCTCAGATAGACAAAAATACTTCTTCACACTCCAAAATAATAATAAAACCAACCCTCAAAAGTTTTGGAAGGGGATATCCACCCTCCTTAACCCCAGCAAACCACACACCCCAACCCCAGACCCTAACAGTCCCGACTTAGATTTAGCTTCGCAATTTAACTTCTTTTTCATCGACTCCATTAGCAAACTCACCTCCTCCTTCACACACTCCACCTCACTCTCTACTACACCCCCTCCCTCTCCCACCCACAACCCTAACCCCAAATCCACCTCACACAGCCTATCTTCCACCATATCCACTACTCCTACTGCCTTATCATTCTCAGGCCCCTCAAACACACTCTCTCCACATTCCTCTCTATTCTCACTAAATCCTACTCCCACTTCCACTATAAAGAAACTTCTTCAGAAACTGAAGCCTTGCACTAATGCCCCTGACACCATTCCCTCCTACTTCCTAAGCATAGCTGCTGATGCTATTGCTTATCCCATCAGCATTCTAATCAACGCTCTATTCATGAATGCACTGTGCCCCAACTGTGGAAGCAAGCATTCATCATCCCTCTACACAAAGGAGGCAACAATTGTAGCATCAACAACTTCCGTCCTATTGCTATCCTGTCCCCTATTTCCAAACTTCTGGAAAAGTGTGTCCACCTTCAACTCCTGCCTCATCTCTTAGACAACAACCTTATAACTCCTACACAACATGGATTCAGACCAAACCACAGCACTATGACAGCCCTCTTATCCTTCCTGGAGACTGTTAACACTGCACGTGATTCCGGCCACATTGTCTCTACCCTACTACTTGACCTCTCCAAGGCCTTCGACACTATCTCACACAATCTGCTCTTAACCAAATTGTCACAACTTAACCTCTCTTCTTCTTCCATAAATTGGTTCTCTAGCTATCTATCTAATAGAAGCCAAGCTGTAATATGGTAAAGGCCACTTCCCTTTCCGTAGTACCCCCACTGGCGTTCCCCAAGGATCTATTCTTGGCCCCCTCCTCTTTAATATATTTATAAACGATTTCCACAAATCAATTCCTTTTGCAAACATCATCCAATATGCAGATGATTCTACCATTATCTGCTCTGCCACCTCCACCTCTCAGCTCCAAACACTTACCCAGGAAGCTTTTCAATTGAACAGTGGATGAGAATAAATCACTTGGTACTCAATGCCTCCAAGACAAAACTTATGGTATTTACCCCCTCCAAAGCCACATCCTTCAATAGAAACTCTTTCTTAATTACCAGCCAAAATAACTTACCCCTTGAACTAGTGACTGAAACTAAGCAACTAGGTGTACTAATTGACAATAGGCTCAGCTACAACTCTCATCTACAACTAAATATTAAAAAAACTCATCAAAAACTAGGTATGCTCTACCGTCAGAATCAGTACCTTACAAGCTCTTCCAAAATCACACTCGCTTCCTCTTTTCTCATCCCCTCCCTTCTCTATGGGGCCCCACTACTGACCAATCTTCAGTCCTCTCAAAAAAACCAGCTCTCCTCCTGCTATAATAAAATTGCCAAATTCGCAAATGGACACAGGTCCTCCACCCACCACTGTTCCTCTCTCCAAACCCTAAACTGGCTCGAACTACCTAATCATCTCACTTATATACAGCTGACGTTCGCTCAAAAGCTCATTCTTAGTCCTTCTCTTTGTCCCTCCCTGTCTTCTGCCTTCAAAATGCACCAGCCAAACAGAGTATTAAGGTCCAACAATCAAAACCTATTAGAAGTCCATAAACCATCTCATCCCCCAGGGAAACACTTATTATCCTTCAACCTTGCCGCCTCTGGAACTCTCTCCCACCATCTATTTACCACCTCTAACCGCACGCTTTCAAAACTCTCTCCATACATACCTGAGGTCCCAATGGGATTGCTCCTGCTCCCTCCTCATAAATTTATTATATCTCATTATCTTATACACTTTGATACATATCTCTAGCTAACAACCTTATCTTTCCTTGGCATATCTACTATGTAAGGTTATTTGATGTCTGCCTGAATAACTCCTATAGATGTATATCACATTACTCTCTCTATTTTTCTTACCTCTCATTTATCACACTGTATTGATTTAAATGCTTTTGAATTGTGAGCTTAAATGTTTTATGTTTTACTCTGTACAATCTTTTGTAATTTTGCAATTTTTGTAATTTTTGAATGTACTTGATTTTGTCTGTATTGGAGCTTTTCTCCCCAGGACTCCATTGAAAATGGGTTCTTTTGGCCCAATGGACTATCCTGGTAAATCAACTGCAAATAAAATAAATAAAATAAATAAATAATGATGTGGGTATGTTTGCGTTATGCACCGCAATGTGCAAACATGCTGTTATGAAAAAATAAAAAAGAGTTCAAAAAACAAATATATTAGTATGTGACAGTGATGCATTATAGGACCCTGTGTGGACTATCTACAATGGTAGAATGGTGCTGTTGCCAATGTGGCAGGGCCTGTAACCGTGTAGTTTCCAGGTTGTGTGCACTGATCCCTATGCAAATGAGGTGGGGTTACTGAATAGCATAAATGGGTATCCATGTCCTCAAATCCGATCTGTTTAGGCACAGAATCATGTTGCAGTCCAGAGAAGAGGTAGTTGACATCAAGGAGGTGCATGTCTGAGGACTTGTAAGCTCATAGGAGCTCAGCGGTACCTGTTTGAGTGGCACACCTTTGTGCTCAGCAGGGGGGTGTGTACACTGGCTGCTAAGCTTTGTTTACCTTCAGGGCACATGTTTCAGTGTGTTTGCATGGCGTGCCATCATGCTGAGCATGACCTTTCATGGGGGGTGTGCAGTGACTGCTGAGCATTGTTTACCTTAGAGACATGTATTTGCACTGGACACTGCAGTGCTGAATGAGGAAGGCTGTCCAAAAAAAAAAAATTGGCTGAGAAAGCCAATGGTATATTAATTACTGATGACCCCTGTTTCAATTAAACTAGGGCCATTAACAGTCTGTAATGATCTACTTGGCAGGTGGAATGCATCCTAGATAGCTAGTCACACAGGCTGCACCTACAGCAGAGCACTATAAAGGTTGCATGCACCCTACAATCTGATTTCACCCCAATATTCTGCACCAGTGGAGTATAATTTTGGGATTTTTAACTAAAGAAATGCTAGCAGCTGCTGCAGGTCTGCTACATCTGTATGTGCTAGATGCTGAGGTCACTGCTGCTGCTGCAGCTGACAATAGGCCTAGACCAAGAAGGAGAAGAGTGTTCTGGCCAGGGTAACTTTCTAGGAGCTACATGAGCTGGAGAGTGTAGTGCACTACAGGGTGGACAGGACATACTGCAAGAACTCACTGAGCCGTGACACCCTCAACTCAGACCCAGAGCCAACAGAGGGGAACCCATCCCAGTTGAAACAAAGCTATGTGTAGCTCTTAGGGTACTAGCTACAGGTACTTTCCAGAGACCAACATGATGGGGGTCTTTCAGGCATCAGCAACCAGGGTACTCCACCAGTTCCTGGATGCTATGCTACCACATGCCAGTGAGTACATTTGTTTTCCCCACACCCCTGAGGAGAGGGCCAGCAGTATGCAATACTTCTACCATGTAGCACACTACCCAGAGGTACTGTTTGCCATAGATTGCACTCATGTACACATCAGGGCACCACCTGGTGACAAGGGCAGAATCTAAGTCAACTGCAAGGGGTATCACTCCATCAACTGCCAGGTCGTGTGCAATGCCCAGGACATTATCATCAATGTGTATGCTGGTAGCCCTGGCAGTTATCATGACTCCCATATCTGGCACACATCACAGCTGTACCAGGTGTTTGCTAGGAGGGGCATCCCGCATGGCCATTTATTGGGGGATGCTAGCTATGCACTGGAATCATGGATGATGACATCCATCAGAAATGCACCCACAACCACTGAAGAATGCCATAATGAGGCACACACAAAAATTAGGAACACCATAGAGCATGTGTTTGGGCTGCTGAAATCACAGTTCCAGTGCCTTGGTGAATTTGGTGGAGTCCTGCAGTACTCTTGAGCCACATGTGCACAGATTTTCACAGTATGTGCCATGCTACACAATATGATCCTGCAGAAACAGCTGCAGCAGGATCAGCAAAGGGAAGGGATACACAGCCCCCCACCAGTGCCTACATCCCCACAGGCATACCCACAGGGGGCTCGGAGGAGGAACCCCCTGAGGATGTCCCTGTAGCCAGATGTAGGCATATCCAGTATGCCCTGGTCTTGGCCAAGAGACAATGCATAGCACTTGCACTGACAACCTAGGGCCCTAAGGACTAACACCTAATGCCGACTCGCATACATATAGTAAAAATGATGCCAGCCAGCCCACACAACCTGTACCTTACCATGTATTGGCTGTCTACTACATGCATCAGAAGGAGTCAGCCCCAAACTACAGGTCTATCAACTGCTGATTGTAGATTCACAAGGTAAGTCACTCACCTATGCACTACTTGTAAGGGGTACTAAAATATGGTAGCATTTATATGGACCTGTCACATTTATTCAAGGGAATATAGTGGGCTACTGGTCTACTTGGAGAGATCTAACAGCCACTTGAAACAACAGGTACTCTATCCAATATTATGCGCTCCATAATATGTACTGGGCCACATGGCTGGAATATCCATTACATTATTCAAGGGAGATGGCAAACAGTAGGGTCACAGGACAGTCACACAACTGCCTATGCCAGCAGAGCATAGGCTGTTTGTTCCCCACCCCCAACACATCAGTGTTCCCATACAACTGCTATACTGTAAGAGTATATATGCAATGATATCTCAGCAGATCAGCCAATTCCAGGGCTGTGACATAAAACCTGTCCACACATTGTATGTCTCACATAATGCAGGGGTGACAATGTATGTCTGTATGCTATTGATTGTGTGAGGAATGACACCACTCTGTCTAGCAGCTAGTGTGGCTCACTAGGCTAGGGCCATTAGCATAGGTGATGGTGTTGATGGTTTGAATCTGGCAGCATCCACATATTATATTTGTTGACCAGGAGTGTCCGACTGGACGTAGGTCCATTTTCAGCAGAGGCCCGGGGAGAAAAGCTCCACAGTTAAAATAAACAGACAGTAGTTACATTGGATTACATAGCGATTAACAATTTACATAGCAATTACTTACAACATATTTACAGATGAAGAACATAGTACATCAGTAGACAACTAGAATCTTTATCTGTGAAGTACATAACAGACATTAACAAATGTTAAAATAAGAAGTTCCTGCTGTATAAGTACTAGGCTTATGAGCATCTGAGCTTGCTATAATCAAGGTAGTTAGTGGAGTGGAAAGAAAGGTAGTGGTTGGATGGGGTGGGTGATATTAGAGTGGGAGTTGCAAGGGCATAGCCAGCATGTTTTTAGGTGCACTTTTGGTAAAGTTTTGAAGTGGGTGCATGATGGTATGGAGGTAATTGTGGGTGGGAGGGAGTTCCATAATTTGGCTATGGTGCAAGAGAATAGTGCTTCACCAGCAGAGTTATTGGGCAGGATTCATGAAGGCTTGCACGGAGTGTAAGAGACGTGTAACACTCCATGCAAGCCTCGTGATCCAGGAACAGCCCGAAACTCCGTGTAAGAGACCAGCTAAAACGTCTCTTACACGGACTGGGCGTGGATATGCTAAATACCTCACTTGCAGCTGAAAGGTATGCAAATGAGGTATATTAGAGACCCACGAAGCAGAAACCAGTCCATGTAAGAGACGTGTTAGCTGCAGAAATGTACTCAGTTGACAACTGAGTACGTTTCTGCAAAAAACACAATGGAGCCATGTCAGCTTCAAATAAAGAGTGCATATGTGTCAGGCAGCATGCCAATGGCCAAATATGTGGCCATTGGCAAGGTACCCCGATGCAAATATTAAACAAATATAATTTTTAAACGCAGCGCAGCCCCGCGCAAACGGGCTGCGCTGTATAAAACATAAAAATAAAGGTTATAAACCCACAAATGTGGGTTTTATGCAATACATGGAATGACAATGCAGGGACCAGCAGACCAAAAACAACATGGCCACTGTGTAGTGGTTGCTAAGGGGGGAAGCTGAGTCAAAGACAATGTAACTAAGCATTAGTAGGCAATCTGATGTAAATGAGGGTTAGGATACTGAATCCCACAGTCACATAGCAAATGAGCACAGTCTGAGTAGTGTAAGAGATACATAAGGGGGAGGAATAGAGTAGGAGATAGGTGACATCACAGGGGGAATGGTAGAAAGAAATGCAGTTCATTGGAGGTCAGTGTTACATGACAGATGACAGACACAGATCATGGAAAGAGGAGTGCCACAAGATAAGCATGGGAAAGTCAAGAAATGGAAGGTGTACACTGTTACTTATGCCAAAGTTTCTTGCTGGGTGTGCATGCACATGTGTGCACGCCATGAAGTGTGAGTAGGGCAGTGTGCACACGTGTAAGCCAGACTGAGCATGTGGGATCCTGTTGGCAGATTTGTAAGATTGTTTGCGCTGGCGTGCGCGCGTTTTAACCCGAATAGGCAGATCCTGAACTGTGTAAGCATGTGTGCACGCATGTAAGCCACTGTGAGCATGTTTCTGCTGGTATGTGCGTTGTTCCACCCTGAGGAAACAGAAAGGAAAAAGGAAGCAACAGAATTAGTAGGAAGCTAGCAGGGAATACTGCTGGAGCTAGCAGGTGAAAACAATTAGAAGCAGGCAATTACACAGGCAGAATACTAGCTAGCCCAGCCCAGCACTTAAAACTCTGCAAACAACAGTGCAGGATGTTTCTCTCAGGAGACACTGCAAGACAGGAGTAAGCTATTAGAAGTGAAAACTGAAAAAGCTGAACTCAGAGCAGAAATGCTATGGGCTACCATAGCTGTCATAATGAGACATAGGCGACTTGCCAAGGTTGGTGACAATGCAGATGGTGCCAGACAACCCACAGTGAGGAGACGGTGAAGAGTGTACAGGCCCAGGATCACCTACCATGGGTTACATGAGCTGGAGATAGTAGAGTGCTATACAGTGGACAGAAAGCTCCTGCAGTAAATAGTCGAGCTGTGCAGGCCACGCCTCACATACAGAACCAACAGAGGGGAACCCATCCCAGTGGAAACCAAGGTATGTGTTGGCCTAAGAATACTAGCAACAGGTACCTTCCAGAGACCAGCTGGTGATATGATGGGGATATCACAGGCATCAGCCTCCAGGGTACTGCACCAGTTCCTGGATTCCATGTCAGCACATGTCGGTGATCATGTATATTTCCCCAATGCCCATGAGGTATTGGCCAGCAATATGCGTCTCTTCCAGCAAATAGCAGAATACCCTGAGGTAGTGGGTGCAATAGACTGCACGCACATATGCATCAAAGCACCAGCTGGTGAGCGGGGTAGGGCCTACATTAACCGCAAGGGCTTCCCCTCCATCAACTGCAAGTTCATTTGTGATGCCCAGGGCATAATAATGAATGTGTGTGCTGGCTGCCCTGGGAGCTACCATGATTCCCACATCTGGCATTTGACGCAGCTGTACTAGACATTTGCCAATGGGGACATCCCACACGGACACCTACTGGGGGATGCTGGTTATGCACTGGAGCCGTGACTGATGACACCCATCAGAAACGCGCACACACCTGAACAGGAACGCCATAATGAGGCACACGCACAAACACGTAATGTAATAGAGTGTGTTTGGGCTGCTCAAGTCACGGTTCCGGTGTCTGGACACATCTGGTGGAGCCTTGCAGTACTCACCAACTACATGTACCCAAATTGTCATAGTATGTGCTATGCTACATAATATGATCTTGCAAAAACAGCTGCAGCAGGACCAGCATAGGGCTGGGCCAAACAGCCCCCCACCATTGCCAAGGCCATCACAGGCAGAGCGTGACTCAGAGGAGGAACAACCTGAGCCTGCCCCAGTAGGCAGAAGGAGGCGTGCCCAGTATGCCCTGGCCTTGGCAAAGAGGCAACGCATAGCACATACACTGGCTCAGTAGGAACCCTGGGAATGATACTCCTCTCTGACTCACTCAAATAATAACAGGGATGCCTAAAATGACATGACCTGCTCACAAACATGTACAGGGAGTGTAATATGTGCATCCAACAGAGGCAGCCCTGCAGCATCACCTGAGGCATGAATGCCATGTGTTAAGTAATGTAACACCATGTACTATATGCACACTTGAGGACCCTGACTAACATCCACCCTCACCAAGCATGAAGCCACAAAATGACGATGGGATGATCAATTGCAATAACTGGCTGAAGTAATGCAGTATGTCAAAGGGGACCCAATGTGTTTCAGCCTGGGAAGACATGCTGAGCATGACATGATGCACCACCTGCTAGGGGTGGCGTGCACCTATCAGTCCAGGCACCATGGATACTGGCAAAGGCTGTCAGTACCCACAGCGTGCCCTGAATAGGAAAGTCTCAAAACACAAACCAACCTTCATAGGTACCACAAGGGATAGGAACCTAGATGTAATGCTACCCAATGCCAGAAGTCTAAACAGCAAGATGCGTGCAGTGTAAACGCACACAGTATGGAGAATGTTGATATCAGTCCTGTAATAGAAAACTGGGTCAAGGCTCATATCAGCACCCTAACACTACCAGGTTACACCTCATACTGTGCTGTACAGCTTCAAAACATGGAACAAGCTACAAAAGGAGGGTGACTAGCAATAATTGTCAAGGAGAACCACACCCCCCATGTTGGTACCACAACAAGAAGCAGCATGGATTAGCCATGGTCAAATACCAATGGCTAAAACCGCCTCCCAGTATATAGCCTTCTGCAGACTACTGTCCTAACATCAGGAACTGCACCTGGCCTATGTTGGAATACATGAATATATCAAGCCCCCCAAACCACATTATATTGGGTGGCTGAAAATACCCAGACATACACTGGGAGCATTATACTATCACCAACACAGTAGGAGAAAAGTTCCCAGAATCCATAAACCAAAATGCCCAGGAACAACGTACCACTCCCACAAGAGGGGTAAGCATACTGGATGTGATAATCAGCAACATGCGTACTGGATGGCAAGATGAGAAGTGTATCCCTCACTGGTAAGACCAGACCATAGAGTAATCACACCAGATATACACATCCTGACCACAGTCCCTGGCCAGAAAACCACAGAGAAAAACATTTGTAAAGCATAAGTTGCACCCCTCCAAACCGATGTGGAATCCACGAAAGGCCCTGTGCAGGTGCAGAATATGGGACACACCGCAGAACATGTTATACAGGCATTCCATGAACACAGCCAGGAATGCTTGGATTATGCAATCACAAATAACAACAACACACAATGCCATACATGCAGGCATCTGGCATGCTGGACTCCAGCCATTACCAAACCATGCAAGAGAAGGAGGAAGCTACAGCAAACATAAAAAGGGAAGTAATCACTGATCAGTAGTATGGCAATAAAATATGTCCACACATACAATCCACTAAGGCCAGCCACAACAAGTAGAATCTGTGAATCCAGAGGCAATGTGACACCTGCCCCAAGTACACAGACAACCCTCAACTCCCCCCAATAAATACAAATATATGTGAGAGATGCAACCATTTATCCAAACCGGAGGCTGAGCTCCCCCAACTCAGTACTGTCAAAACTAGTCAGGAGGAGAAGGTAACCACATACACCACAAACCCAGTCCCACATAGACCTATCACAACTGTAATCCAAACACATAAACACAGAAAAACATTCCCGGAGGCCCTAATTACAAACACACCACACCAACAGAGGCCTCCAAAGCAGACCCCAAGCAACCACAACCTCCAAACATAGCACATGCAACACATAGTACACAAAGCTGGTGTGCCAAACAGTCACATGCCAGAAGGAGAAACAACATGCCTGATACAGTTGTAATAGGTGTCTGTATAGGCAGACACAGTGCTGTCCCACTCACCAGATGGAACAAGGGAAAGGGTACAGTAAGCTGCCTGTAGGCTGCCACAATATGCCACATAACACAAGTACGCAGGTCACCCCAAAGCAAGCAGAAATATGATGCACCCATTGTCCATGCTGGTGTGAATGACCTGAGATGTACCTCCCTGGACTACGTGAAATGAGACAATGATGAGCTCTCTGAGTATGTACTCCAGGCCGGTATGACACTGGCCATTTGCAGCATCCAACCCTCACCAAGAATGATGCCACAGTACAAACACAGAATGATCAGCTTTAACAGGTGGCACAATTACAGCTGTCAGTCCAAGAGGGTCTAGTGTCTGTCTGCTTGAGATGTCATGCATGACAAGCCATGCTGCTGTTCCAGGGATGGCTTGCAACTGTTACCCCTGGCCGTCTGGATACTGGATAAGGCCTTTGCCACCTCCATAGAGCCATACGTAGGCAAGGCCGAAAAGACTAACCCACCACCCTAGAAAACATAAGTGGTAAGAAACATAAGGGTAATGCTGACCAATGCCAGATGTGTAAACTGCAATATGCATGCTCCCGAGGCTCTTCCCAGTATGGAGAACACCGATGTCTGTGCAGTGACAGAAGCCTACTGCAAGCCTACTGACAGCACACCAGCACTACCAGGTTATACCACATATCATGCGTTATGGCCCCAATAACTGGACCAAAACATCAAAGGAGGGTGAGTATCCATATGCAGCACAGACACCCATACAACCAGGTAAGTGACAATGCACGAAGCAGTGGAGACCACCCATGTGCACCTAACTGTAGTCAAAACTGCTGTACAGTCTGTAGCATGCGACAGACCACACTCTCACACACAGGAACCCCACCCTTACATCCTGAAGACACTGGACAGTATGAATGTCCCACCAAATACCAAACAAGGTACTCACAAATTACCACATAGGTGGTAAACCATTATGTATGCAAGGAGTAATCAGGGACCTAGGGACACAAGTCGACAGTAACCTGTCATGTGACACTCACAATGCCAGTGTGGCTAGGAAGACCGTCTATATTGGACACCGTATCATGAAAGGATTCACATCTACATCAACAGAGGTCACTGTGCCCCTGTACTGTTCCCTTATCAGACCCATAATCTGTTACAATGACTCATATGGGATGTACCGTACCTGACATTTGCAGCGGTTAGGAAGACCTCAAAGGTACCTCACCAAGAGGATAAAAGGTGTCAAATATATGTCATATGCTGCATGGCTGTAGACAGCCCAGCTGAATGCAGTCACAGACTGCCTACACAGAGGCATTGTATGTCTGGTGTACAAGGCCATGTCCAACACAGGAATAATGGACATGCTCCACCCCAGGAAATCAAAGCCATTGGAGCTGTGAGAGTGACAGATGTCAGCTTCAACACATAATGAAATAGGATGTGCTGGAGGGACAGATACATAACCCAGAGGCTCTCCATACCCTGGAACAGGATCCCAATCCATGTTAGACAGAGCCCCTCACTGACACCCCTCAACAGGAATATTGCCAAGTGGATGGATGATCGTAGATGTACACTGGGGGTCTTCACTGTGTCACGTTCAGACAGAGGCACAGTAAAGATAATCATAAATGTCCTTAATATTCACATAGCAAGGGGCGGCGAAAGACACACACACTCTGGCTAGGCTTACTAATGCCCTAGGGTGGATAGCCTAGTATGAACCTATGAACCTATGAAGATACAAATTGTACAGGACACTAAGGATAATCACAAGGCTTACTCAACTGATGGTAGGAACCATGTTGGGAATTCACAGATATGCTCCGAATCACACAGATATTACAAACAACATACCAAACACACACACATATTGCCAACATACAACCTGACAGGTGCAGTGCAAACCCCCCCCCCCGAATGCAAAATATCTATCCCAGCAGACTGCTGGCCCCCTGACATTGCAGATGCTGAGGTAACAGCCATCATCTACAAAGCAAAACACACAGCAGCAAAGGTATGAGATGGTGTCCAGGGCTGATGCCAACATGGACTCCAAGAAGAATGGAATGCCAAATCACACTACTGCCCAATGTCAGCCTTACCACAGGATATGTACCCAAAGAGCAGTGTACAACAACAGTGGTCCTTCACAACAAAGGTGTTGCCTGAATGGATACTGGAAACTACCACCCCAGGATCCTGACAAGCTTGGTCTGCACAGCTATGGAAAGGATCAGTATGTACCGCAGACATAAAGCTATCGGGGACCTACTGACTCCGGACCCTACCCAGTGTGGCTGTTGTAAGTGCAGATCCTGCCCCTAAACATGTTTGACCCATTTGAAACAGTCATTAAGGTCACTGATGAGGGCAATGTGGTCCACAGAGCGTAGCTGGACCATGCAAATGCTTCCAGGCAATACCCTACGAGTTCAGTATGGATATGTTCACCAGCTTAAATATAAACCCCTATGTCAGTAGAGGGGTTGCAAACCAGACCAAGGACAGAACTGACATGGTCAGACATGCTGCATCCATGTCAGACTACAAAGCAGATATGAGTGGCATCCCACAAGGCTTGGTCCTGGGACCTCCCCCGTTCTGTATATATGTCCCATAGGTACAGGCCAACATGGAAGGACTGTGACTGAACATGTATGCAGAGGAGTACAAACTGCCCACCATATCTGACCCCCAGCTGACACAAGCAACCCACAAAAGGGCCACATAGAAACAGACAACTGGAGCCATAGCCATGTCAGCAAGCTAATTGCAGAAATGTGTATAGACAACCACCGTAGATATACAGTTAGTGCCCACCAATTACCACACAGGTGTTAACCCATTATGTACCTAACATGTAATGAGAGACCTGGGGACACAAGGTGATAGATATCCTGCATTGGACAAACATGTGGCTGTAGTGTTCGCAGAAACATACCATATATCCACCCAGTCATGAAAGTTGTCAGATCTAGATAAGGGGAGGTCACTGTGGCTCTGCATTCATCCTTCATCAGTGTCACAATTGACTACAATAGCCCCTGTGGGATATACCTCAGCAGACACCTCCATCAACTGTAAAGTCCACAACAGTACCTCACCAGGAGTAGCAAAGAGCATGATCAGATGCCATGTGTTGCCTGATTAAACAAACTGAAGCTCCACACACTGTCATACTGCCCACCCAGAGGCAAGCTGTGCCTGATGTATGAAGCCATGTCCAAGCGAGAATCAATGAACATTCTGCACCTTGTACAATCTGAATGGCAGTGAGCTATGCACATGAGAGACCTGAACCCCAGCACTGACATACATAGGACAAGCTGTATTGAATGATCCATTACACAGAAGCCACCCCCACTCTTGAGTAAACTCCCAGTACAGGTTAGCCAGAGAGTCACCTATCGACACCCCTCAAGAGGAATCCTGATGAGTGGATGGGAGATGGTAGGTTAACCCTGGGTATCACTGTTATGTCAGAGGTAGACGGAGGCACAGTATACTAACCATGACATATGTCATGGCAAACTCCAGTTACAATGTGTGTCGAAGAACAAACACACTCTGTAACTAGCATCAGAAATGGCCTAGGGAACATCGCTAGTGTTTGCCAATGTCCACCTATGTTGTGGAATACACTACCAATGTTGGACAAGCCTGGTGTAGGTAGTCCATATCTGAACATAATGCAACATGGTCATATGTGCACAATTGGCCCCTACACAGTCTGTTGTGCTCACTATGAAGATGTCAGGCAGTGATAGGACTAAAGCCCAGGATACTGTCCACCACAGTGAAAGTACTGAACCAGTACACTATACGGTACTACAGTGTTAGGTCAATATGAAAGGATGTTGGCAACTGTATGCAAAGTATCCCATGCAATCCCTGCAGGCACAGTGTAATCCCTGTTGTGGCAGACATGAAGCAGTTGGCCAGTAAGTACACAACATGACACCCAACACACAACCATAAACGTGAGATATTGTTGAAGTTCACACCCACCCAAATATGTGGTAGACTGCAGAGTTCAACATATGGAAAGCTCACACTGGGCATGCTCGCACACTTTGATAAATGAGGCATATGTCAGACAACATGCCATTGAAAGGCTGAACTGGGCATGCTCACACACTTAGGCCATATCTCCGTTTAGCAGTCGGCCACACATATATGGTATTTGTACGTGTCATTCCAGGAACTAACCACAACACAGCAATCTGCCCAGTGCACACAGTAAATGACTACAGAGACATAAGTGATATAGTGGATTGCCCTCATATTCAAACATCTTCCACAGATACACAAGTTGTTCATAGGAACAGGGAATGCTATGGCAATAAAGACATGCAAACAGTCTAACAGCAACAAATATTGTGCATCTGACAATTAAACATATGGGTGTAGAGATCAATACTAGGCTGTTTGCCCTAGGGAATGACAGCTTAGCCAGAGTGTGCTTGGCATCTGCATCCCCAGTACAGTAGGCTACTGTGCCACTGTAAAGTAGGTCACATAAGGCAATGTGTGAGGCTAGTGAGCTGTGCCTCTGTCAAGCAGGGGCACAGTGGAGATGCCAGGGTTTGAATGTGCTAAGCCACATCCATGTTGTTGGTCTGTGGAAGAGGGTTGCTGAGGACCTCTAACAGTAAGTGGGCGTCAATAATAGACTGAAGGGAGCCCTATCTGCATTGTCTGGACAATTCCGCTGTCAACACTGTGTTGTGATGAGTATGTGGGATTGAAGTGTCGTGCCGGTACTGTATAGCACATGGACCCACAAATTGTAGTGGCTGTAGGGTCAAGTTGTAGAGGCCTGAGTAGTTCCCACACACAATATGCCTGTACCTGATGTTAACAACTGGAATGGTGTATGTGAACACCTGCATATCCCAGCACTGTTCTCAGGGAAGCAAAGTGTGTGTCCTGGATGTGGGAGTTGTGTTCTGGACTGGTTGTGTTGTGTGTTACAGGTCCTGTGGTCATGAAGCATGGTATAGAACATAACCTGCCAGTGCAATGTGCATATCTGACCCTGAAGTAGGTGGCTGCAAATGCATATATATGCTATCCCCCACCTGACAGGTAGTACTAGATGTACATACCTCTGTAGAAATAAAGATGTCAGCACCCTATAAATACTACAGGTGCAGAACAGATGCCCAGTAATTCGGATAGCGCGCTCTGCTAATGCATCTCCCTCAAGTGCCATAATATAGTTAGATAGGAGTTTGAACCATGCAAATGCTCAGTGTGTGTATGGGTGAGCAGGGTTGATGTGTGTGCAAGTCTGTGTGAGGGAAGTGTCCATTTTGGCAACTAGGAAAACACTCTACAGGATGCACATTCCCCTTTCTAAGCACTGATAATGTCAGCACCCTATAAGTACAGCAAGAGAAGGAAAACCTCCCAGTAATGTGAATAGCGCGCTCCGCTAATGCGTCTGTCACAAGTGTCATAACATAGTTAGGTAGGGGTTTGAATCCTGCAACTGCCCTGTGTGTGTGGAGGGGGTTTAGTGTGTGTGAGGGAAGTGTCCCTGTTGGCAACTGGGAAAACACTCTACAGGTTGCACATTCCCCTTTCTAAGCACTGATGATGTCAGCACCCTATAAGTACAGCAGGAGAAGAAAAACCTCCCAGTAATGTGAATAGCGCACTTTGCTAATGCGTCTGTCACAAGTGTCATAACATAGTTAGATAAGGGTTTGAATCCTACAACTGCCCAGTGTGTGTTGAGGGGGGTTAGTGTGTGTGCAAATCTGTGTGAGGGAAGTGTCCCTTTTGGCAACTGGGAAAACACTCTACAGGATGCACATTCCCCTTTCTAAGCACTGATGATGTCAGCACCCTATAAGTACAGCAGGTGAAGAAAAACCTCCCAGTAATGCAAATAGTGTGCTCCGTTAATGCGTGTGTCACGAGCGACCTAACATAGTTAGGTATGGGTTTGAAACCTGCAAATGGCAAGTGTGTGTGTTTGGATGAGGGGAGTTTGTGTGTGTGCAATTCTGTATGAAAGACATGTGCTTTTTGGCAATCAGGAGATCACACTACATAATCCACATTACTCTTTCCAAACACTGATGATGTCAGCACCCTATAAGTACAGCCAGAGAAGAGGAACCTCGTAGTAATCCAAATAGTGCGCTATGCTAATGTGTCTCTCTCACGTATCGTGACATAGTTAGGTAGGGGTATGAATCCTGCAAGTGTGTGTGTGGGGGGGGTAGTAGGGTGTGTGAACTTGCAAGTGTGAGAGAACAGATCATTTTGGCAAATACTACAATACACCACATGCTGCATATTCCCCCAGTAAACACAGGGGATGTCACCACACTATCAGTAAGCCAAACAGGGCTACTTGGCCAGTAATGCCAATAGTGCGCTCCACTACTGGGTCTATTACCACTGTCAGAGAACAGATAGGCATGTTTTGGAAACCCACAACTGCCACATGTGGTTGCGTCACACAATATGACCATGTGTGTGTTGTTGTGCATAACAATGCATGCCATTGCCTAAACCAGCAATGGCAATGCACACATGATGTATGTGTGTGGCACATACACATATATACCTGTGACCTTCAGTAGTTACCATGTCTGACATGTGCCCCAAGTGGATAAATGGTATTCACAATGCATAACAATATGACTGTGTCTTACTGTGCAGGGGCCACACGCAGTATGTGTCTACACAGTGTGGGTTGTATATGGTATAATACCTACAGCAGGGGATACACATCTGGTCTGGGCCATATAGTCTACATGTAGTCGATGAACATGTGCTGCATGTTCCCACCTACTGTGGGAGTGGTAACATGTTGTTCCACTGCAATTCAGTGACCACATGCTGGGAACCTGTCAGCTGGTGTGTTGTAGCTACAGTAATGCTCACGCACAATGTTTGGCTGGATGCAGTCCAGCCATATAAAGACATTTCTTGAGACTGTTATATTGCCAGTGTTGTTAGGGAGGACAGGTGGGTTTCCTGTGTATGAGAGGGTTGTGTGTGCCAGGCTATCAACCAGAAGGCAGTCCAACACGCTGTTAGCTGCTCATGGATAGGCCCTGATGCTATGTGCTGTGCCAACAACCTGGAGGTGTGTGTATCTGTGGTGCCTTGGGATACCACCCCCCTGTCCATGTGTGTTACATGTGTAGGGGACGACAGGCATGGTATGAGGTATAACCTGGCAGTGATGGGTTGCACCTGTGAGCCGTGAATCAGGAATTTGGTACTGCACAGATATTGCAGTTCACCGTGCTGAGGACAGTGTCCAGTGCATGCATCTTGCGGTGTACACTGCTGGTGTTGTGTAGCATCACTGTTAGTGTCCTATCCTATGTGATACCCGCGGAGGTGGCTATGTAATCCATGTCCTGCAGCAAAAGGCACTATGTGTGTATCAAGGGGCTTCACCAATATACAATGGCCCATGGGTGTCACGTGCAAGCTGCCCTTCGCAAATCATTGTGGCTTCCCTAGCATGTAAGCACACATTGACAGCCATTGGATACCCTATAAATGACATTGGAGATTGAGCAGAATGTAGACATAGAACACCCTTCCTACATATTGTGGTAGCATACCTGTTGAGGGTATGATGGCAACCAAGGTCAGGCTCATACTGGCCCGTGCCACATGCTGAGAGATCCCTTCTATGTTCCCTATCATGTAGTCCAGGGAGGTATGTCTCAGGTCATCCATAGTGGCATGGTCAATGACTGAGTCATATGTGTCCATGCCTCTGACTGACCTGTATGCATGTGTTTTGTGGTGGACCATAGTACCCCACAGGCATATCACTGTGACCTTCACCATGTACATCCTGTTGAGTGGGACCCCACTGCAGTGGCCAAGAGAGGTATCTGACACATCTGTAGCAGGTGTGTTGTGTAGCCCTACAGGCTGTGAGTGTGTGGCACACGAGATGTGTGTGCCATGTGTGGCATGTGCTCTGTTCTGATGTACCGTATGCCTGTGTGCCAGCTGCGGAGGTGTGTGATGCTCAGGCAGGATGCTATTCTGAGTTTCCAAGTATGCCCCAGTGTGTTCAGATTGCTGTCAGTGCAGGTCTATGTCAGACTGGTATTGTAGTCACTGTAGTATGTCATGCCACCTGTCAGGGTATGGCAGTACTGGGTTCAGAGTGCTCAGTCCCCAGATTGACTATGTGGTGGCATCCCACACATGTGTTGTATGTTCCTGGCCAGGGGAGAGGGTGGACTGCATACATGTGGCAGCTGTGACATTGCCACATGACTCACATAAACCACAACTGGACCATAGAGGTGATTCACAGGTTACCTTTGCACATGCTACCATAGTAGTGTGATTGCCATGGTGATTACCAACACATAGAGCCAATGGGGAACAACATACTGAAGGTGTGTATGTGTGGGTGTACTGCTACTGATTTCATAGCACTGGCATATATGACTGCACACGTGGGTAAATGCCAGGTAAGTCATGTGCAATGTGTCACAGGCAACGTACATGCGAACAGGACAGACAGTGACGTTCTGTCATGTGGGAACTTGACATACCTATAGTACGCTATGCAGATGTCACTAGGAGTCCACAGAAGCACTGTAACTCTGCATTGCAGGTGGAAGCAGTGTTCCAGGGAACCCCAAGCGAACATGCATGCAAAGCTACAGTAAGCAGGGCTGGAAGTAGACCATTGTACAACAAAGAAGGGGTAACACTTACAGTAGGTAACAGTGCAAATATGTAGGCACTATATCAACATGTACCCAGGAATGCACAGCTCAGATGTCCATGGTAGAACTGATGTTATGTCATAGTTAATTGTGTTTTGTATTACATTGGTACTGCACACATATCAACATGCGCAAACATCCACATTGCATAGTCGTTGTGGGCAACTTGCCACCATTACTGTACATGTCCATCATTGCTTATCACTACTTGCATTAGCTTCCCCCCTGTGCTACCTATGTATGTCGCTATCTGTTGACATCCTTACCACCGGTATGCAATAATGTGCAGCTGTTACACTATGGTACTTACTATGGATGTAGATAACAATTCAGAACAGTCATACGGTTACTGCCTCAGGCATGCTGGGATATACACACAGTCATATCAGCACACTGTACTGTTACCAACATGATACTACTAATACACTTCTATGTAGTCACCCTGTGCATCAGCAATGTGTTTACCTATTCCTGCACTGATGTTGGAGATTGCAGGAGGTGGCACAGTTTCATCATATGCACAGGGTGTTAATTAGGTATGCCTGAGTCTGCCACTGATACCACCAATTGACATGTGTGTGTATGTGTGTTGATGAGGGACAGCAGTACAGGGTGGGGCACTGTTGGTGCAGTGTGTGCGTGTATGTGGGAACCCTAGGTGTTAACATTTCGCATGCGTGTATGCAAGCACACAGTTCCACCTCATGGCTGCCATATACAGGAGTTTGTGGACAGCCACAGACTGCACCTGGCAGGTCATACAGATCAGTGTCTGTGGGCACAGACATGGTACCTGTGCCTGGCAGGGGTGCTATGGACCATATCCGGTACTAAGCCAGACTGGGTACTGTCATCAGAAGCGGGAGTGTGTTGACTGGACACAGGTCCCTGTTGGGACTGTCCAGAGCCACGTGCATGTGGTCTCCTGGGGCGTTCCGATGACAGCACAGACCCAGCATTGCTGGGGCTGCTGCTGGCACTATGGGGGTGTCCGCGGGCCTGTTGTCATCTGCGCCAACTGCCAGCTGCTGCTGTTGCTGGCATACAGCCATGTCGACATCCACCATTGCCCTGGCTCATGGACATGTGGTTGTGGAACTGCTGTAATATGTCCCCACAAAGTCTGTCTATGACATCAGTGAAATTACGGATAGCATCCACAATGTCACGCATACTGTCAGTCATGGCTGTGCGACATGCTCTCAGCTCCCTCAGACCCTGTCTGGTGTACCTTTCCATAAGCGACTGTGCCTGCATGACAGCCTGAAACATAGCTGAGGTTGACAGACCTCTTTGGGCACATCTGCCAGAGGAGGTACACCCACGGATGCTCCCACGAGAACCCATGGGCAACTGTCTGTGTGGTAACATCGCAGGACCCTGCCCATGGCTGCTGTGTGGGGAAGCATGTCCCACAGATACCACATTATCCTGGTCAATGCCCACTGTATCCTGTCCATCACCTAGGGACAATGGTGACATAGGATGTACTGGCAGGATGACTGTGCGCAATGATGGGGTTGACAGCTGTGTACTGTCAATTGGCTGACCAATGACAGACCCTGACACACCTTCCTGTGCCATTACACAGATATCATCATTATCAGTACCTGTGGCACCAGATTCAGGTTCCCTGCTGCAGGATACCAGAGCAGAACCAGAACCTGTGGGAGAAGACAGGAAACACAGTTTACAATGTCTACACAATGTTACCAGTGATGCACTAATGCACACATGCACACATGGACACAGGCACACATGCACACATGCACACGTGCACACGTGGACACAGGTACACATGCACAGATGCACACATGCACACGTGGACACAGGCACACATGCAAACATGCACACATGTACACATGCACACGTGGACACGTGCACACATGCACACATGCAAACGTGGGCATGTGCACATGTGGATGCGTGGACACATGCACACATGCACACATGCACACGTTGACACAGGCACACATGCACATATGCACACGTGGACACAGGCACACATGTACACATGCACACATGCACACGTGGGCACAGGCACACATGCACACATGCACACGTGGACACAGTCACACATGCACACATTCTCACCCTGCAGTATACACACAAAGCACTACTGAGTTACACTAGTATTACTAGCACTATCAGGACTATTATAGGTATTGTTAAAACACACTCACCAGCATGGATGGGCTGCCTTGCTGTAACACCGGAGGGACCTGCAGAAATGAGGAGATTAATGTCAGTGGGCACAACTGTGCCATTGATACTGCATATGATACAGTGCAGTAGTACACCAGTTGCCTTTCACATGTCAGCTGCTGATATTGGCAATATCACACCTGCACAATTACATACTATGTTGACAGCTACATACCACGTACACACCTTACACATGCATAAACTAACAGTGTACAGAACAGTCACGTGTACATATGGCATATTACCTGCATGCTCCATGTCGTGTTCCTGTGTAGATCCAGCCTCCATCATGATGCAGGTGTGTTGCTGTTGATGTTCCAGGGCTGGAGCCACAACACTTAGGAGTAGCCCCTCCAGTCTGGTGAGGGTGGGATGTGTGGCCACCCCACCTCCTGTGGCGACCTGTTGCCTGTGGATATCCAACGCACGCTGACGGACATTTCTGATTAAATCACTGCAGTGATGTCATACCTGCTCATATGTCCTATTATGCGTGCCAATGTCATTTACCCTACGGACAAGGTCTTGCCACAGTGCAGCCCTCTCTTGCTGTTTCTGGCTGGTGCGGGAAAACAGTATGTCATAATCCCGCACCAGCCTCTGGTGTATCTCCTCATCTTCTGCTGCAGAGTAGGCAGGATTACACTGACGCGCCATGTCCCTGGAAGAGAACACAAACAGGATATCAGCAGACTATGTCAGCAATATATGGCACACATACTATACATGATACTCAACTGTAGTGATATACTACTACTCCCATATGTAGCATGTGTGTGTCTCTTGGTGGATACACAAGTACATGGCCAGATATCAGTGCTCAGCCAACACCTGTGCAACAATACCTGCCACATTCCATACAACATAGTAGCATGCCTCATCTGTCAGCACACTGCAACGGGTCCAATGCACAACCTCACTCTGGGGGTTCATACCAAGGTACTGTGTGTGGAATGCCATCCACTAGTGTGATCTGGACACAAATTACTCGGCCTGGATATACATATCCCACCACCGCCACCACCAGCACAGCAGACTACTTTGATATATATGTGATTAGACAGATATTCACTTGTTAGGATTGACATGGTATCCATGCAGCCCACTGGGCCAGTGGAAGCCACAACCCACACTGCTGACCCCTTTGCGAATGCTTCCCATGGACATCCCAAAGAATGAATGGAACATGCACACACATTTCTAACCCAGACCCTATGCACAAAGGTTAGGCATCCTGTCTGGTGGACCCCAGCCAAAGGCAGATTGTATAAAGATAGAAGGAGTCTACTGCAGGACAGAGCAGATTCACATAAAGGGAAGGCATCTGTGGTCAGCACTGGTAATAATCTACGGTCTCTCATAACAACATCCACGGCCTACTCTGGGAGGGAAATGGCCACGAACACTATAGCTAACCACAAGGCCTTCTTCAGTTATGTTACACATATGGACCAAATGCCTCAGATATGCTCTGTGTTACTACACACCTACTTAACATTCACCGAACACACAGATATTGGCAACATTCTTGCAGACAGGTTCGGTGCATGTATCCCCCCTCCTTCTCCCCCACACTTAGAAATACTTATCACAGCTGAATGTAACCTCCCTATCATCTCACATGTCCAGGTGAGGGCCGCCCTCAGCAAAGCAGAACACACAGCATCAATGTGACCTGATGGTATCCCTGGATGTGTGCTACGTGCACTCCAAGAGGACATACAACCTCATATAAGATTGATATTTAACCTTGGCCGTACTGCGGGATATGTACCTGAACATTGGCATAGAGCAACAGTGGTCCCACTCCACTAAGGAGGCACCTCTACTGACCCTGGGAACTGCGGCACCATAAGCTTAACCAGCCTGGTCTGCAAAGCTATGGAATGATTCAGTATGGGACGCATATACAGTGATATTGGGTACCTGCAGACACTTGTTCCCAGCCAGTTTGCCTTTGTGATTGGCTGATCCTGCCTTTTGAACCTGGTTGACCTTTCAAAACAGTCACTACAGCCATTGATGAGGGCAACGCAGTCCATACAGCCTACCTGGACTTGCCTAAGGCCTTCAACACAGTACTCCACTCAGGCATCATAGACAAGCTCATTAGCTTACATGTTACTACATATGTCACATGATGGGTTGCATACTGGTTGACATACAGAAACCATAATATCAATATTGCAGGAGCCATGTCAGACTCAATGCCAGTCACATGTGGTATTCCACAGGCCTCTGTCCTAGGACCCCTCTTGTTTGGCATTTATTTCTCAGATGTAAAAGCAAACATGTACGGGTTGTGGATGACAAAGTTCCCAGATGACTGCAAACTAAGCACCATAGTCGTTACACCAGCTGACACACACATCCTACAGACAGGCCTCACTGAAACGGAAAACTGGTGCCAGGATCATGGCCTAACACTAAATGACATGTAATGTATAGTCATCCCCTTTGGGTGGAACTACGTGCACACAACATATCACATGGACATACCTATAGATACAGACCTATGACACATATGGAGGGTTCACAGTATGTAGACTATTAACTTGTTACTTTACATTACCTGTGTTTGTCACAGCTGGTTGTGTTACCATTACTACAGCTTCCTGCTGCTGCTAGCCCAGCTTGGTACTGACACTGCTGACAGCTTCAACTTAGTTTGTGTACCGTGTGTTGTTGTTTGTGTTCTTATTCTTTTCTCTCTCTCTCTCTCTCTCTCTCTCTCTCTGTCTGCCTCCAGACAGTGCAATGAAAGTATTGCATGTGTGGAGTGTGAGTACAGGATGCTTTTGTAGGTAACTGCATAAGTCCATGTGATGGCCTCTGCACCAATTGTAAGCCAGCATTTGCTAATTGCATGCAGCCAGTTGAGTACTGATTGGAGTTCTCACTGTGATTTCAGGACAGTGCTATAAAAGGGCATGTGAGATAGGCTTTGCCCTTTCATATTGTAAGGGAGCGGACCATGCTGGTATGCTGTGGACACTGTTCTGTGAGTGTAAAGGTTAGTATCTTTCTCATGATTCAGGCTGTGTTGTAGATTTACATTTCTCCATTCCTCTCTCCTGTTTCCTGTAGTAAGTGTGTATGCACACTGACACCTACAACTATATATGTATATATATATATATATATATATATATATATATATATATATATATATATATATATGGTTCTACTTTACATAACCAACACTGCAAAACACCGACAACACAAACATCGACACCACATAATCGACAAACCATAAACACGAAACCTCACATGCCCGACAAACAAATAACCGACGGTCCACAAACACGAAACCTCATGCTGCACACACCACAATAACAACAATCAACTAACAAAACACATCCCTGTCCAAAACCACACACAACACAAGCACACCAAAATCCTCACAAACCCACACTAAACCTCACATACACAACTATCTACAACCCTAACCCAAACCCTTACCTAAGGTCCGTCACTATCGCACACTCAGCTAACCCGCCTAACCCTAACTCACTTAACCTTCTAACCCAAAAAATACTACTACTGCACACTTACCTAACACGGGCCTAACCCTAACTCACTTAACCCACCCCTAACCCAAACACTATCACTACCGCACATTTCCCTAACCCGCCCTAACCCAAACTCACTTAACCCGCCTTCTTAAAATACTACTACCGCACACTTACCTAACATGGGCCTAACCTAACTCACTTAACCCGCCCTAACCCAAACACTATCACTACCGCATTTACCTAACCAGCACTGGCCTAAAATCACTAAACCCACCCCTATTCCCACAGACCGTCAATATCCACACTTACCTTACTCGCACCCTATCATCCATCACCACCGCATACTTACACAGCCTTTTTCCAAGTCACTATCCTCGGCGTCGGTGTTTTGATCCATAGCGTCGGTCTTCCGGATTGTCGATCTTCTGGCGCTCGCAAATTCATTGTCGGTGAAAGCAGCTGTCGGTTATGTAAAGTAGAACCATATATATATATATATATATATATATATATATATATATATATATATATATATATATCTAGCATGGCTGTTTCTGTTCACACACTACTATTATGGAAATCCATTAGTTTTGACAGTAAGTATAAATGACATGCTTTGTGTACTACACATCCTATATTCCCTTTACATTCATTCCTACTATTACATGATATATTTATTTTAGCACAATGTTCTTGTGTAACAGTCATGGCTTAGTGGTAGGTCATGCAGACTACTGGGTTTGGGACTGACAGTGGGATTTTATTTTGCTTTTGAACTGACTACAGGACCTGTCAATCAGAGTGACTAAGGCACTTTTAAGCAGTCATAACCAGGTTAGCGCTGGTTTGCGCGGAGCTCCTGCATGCACACTGGCGTTCAGCTCCGCGCACACCCGCGTACAACCGCTTAACAGTGCTTACTCTGGCGCACACCCGCGCTATTTTCTTTGAAAGAAATGAAAATGGGGAGACAGGAAAGTGGTGAAAAGGGGGTCACAAAGAGGGTAAGACAGTAGGGAAACAAGCTTGGGTTTTGCAGGAGGGATGTAGGTAAGGCCCATAGCTGCCCATTTCTTCATCAGCAACAGCTGTGCATATGTATGTAATTTGGTGTGACATTTGAAACCTTCCACCCCTGAGAGAGGTGTCAGGGCAACAATAATACTTGTTGTACAGCCAATTGTAATTGATAGTTTCCATGTCCAGCAGACATGTGTGCGGAATGGGCAGCTATGTATGGGGCGTAATTTTTTTGTGGGTACAGAGTGTCCTTTTTTTTTTTTTTTTCAGGTGAGAGTGGTATGTCAGGTGAAGGAAGTCAGTATAGCTGGGGAGGTAGGTTGGGTAGGTCAACAGACAAGACAAACAAGACGCATACAGGGGCGGTGTATGACACGTGTGGGGGGGTTACACAATTGACGGTGACTGATGTTTGGATATCCAGAGCCCATGAGCCCACAGATGGCAACAGTGGAACTGATATCCCCACCCATGGGCAGTTGCCACTGTTCCTTCACTGCCCAGGATGGGGCTGTGCTGGGGGCTGTGTAGGCTGGGCAACAGGCATGCCCGTAAGTTGTGCCACCTGTGCCTCAAACTGGCGTAGGGGCCCAAGAACAGAGTCCTGGATCTCCCTACGCACCACAGTCCGGACGCTACAGAGGGTGAGTGGTGGTTCTCCTCCGGCCACACTTGCAGAGGGGGGATGGGCCCCATCCCCTGCAGCGCTTCCACCCGCAGGTGGCACAGGGCCACCGGAGGAGGGTCCAGACTGGGCACTAGTGCCAGGTGCACTCGCCAGATGAGGTGGGAGTGGTGGGTCCGCTGGAACACGCCTTCCCTGTTGTCCTATGTTTTGCATTATGTCATGACAGTTTGGGTTAGTAACATACAATACCATTTGCAATTAGTTGTAACAGCATGCATTAGTATTCCCATTAACCAAACACCCAGATATTCACACCATTGAACAGCGAGCATAACACATGCATAATTTGAACAGCAATCCACAGTCCAACAAAAAGCAGGGTTGATTGATGGCAACAGGACATCAGGTTTGGATGTATGAACAGGGCAGATGCATCAACGTACATGCAAATATTTATGACCCAACAGGACAAATGTCCAGGGGTGTTAATTGTGATTACACATACCAATTTCACGTGGAATGGATTATATGTGATTATAGGGTGGGGTGAATAAAATATTATTAACACCTTCGAATACCAGTACATATGCTGTACATTTCTAATAGCTGCAATATATACACACTATTGTTCTAACTACAGTTTCCTATATGATAACTACTTCAATTTGGTGATAGGACTGTTACTGCTACATCAATATACATTTTATTGTTATTCATACACATTCATATCTGGCTTTGTTCAGCTACATCATCCTGCTACATTTGCTTTATATAGCTATAGACAACTGTGGATGTTTGGTATTTCAGACAATCATACTATCTGCATAATGCAGACTGAGAGCAACATATCCAGATGTTGGGATACATATTCCAGCTGCAGCAACACTTTGAACACATTTCGCAGTTTGGTTCTACTTGTCACATTCATTTCATTCTGTACTGACTGCAGTATACTTTATTCAGGGGTTATTACTACTTTATTGGTGGATTCATAACTCTTTCTCACACTCTCTCACTTGTTTTCATTTTACTTTTCAGGATGGTACTTACTTCTAGGCTTTATTGACATGTTTTACCTGTAGTTATAACAATCCTTTCCAGCAGTCTCACTTTTGTCATGTTTCAGTATTTCAACAGGGATATGTTTCACACATGTGATTTGCTCATCTTCTGCAGCTGTACTTTTCAGCCTGCTGCAGGTTGTGTACTATTATATTACAGGTGGGGCATCTTTATTTCAGACTTTATTTCAGACATTTTCATTTTTCTGTTTGGATTACAGACTGCAACACACTTTTGTAATCAAGCAATACTTGCATACACTCTTACACTGTTACTTGCACATTTTATTACTTAGTGACTACACTGCACTCTTTTGCTAACTGTCATACTTTTATATTTCTTTACAGTTACTGGGAGTGGATTACTGACCTGCCTGGTGGTGCAACCGCACCAGCCTATCGCCATAGGCTCTGCGGTTCGCAGAACGGACACCTGCAGCTGTAATATAAATGAAGTAATATTGGAATACACATCTCCATAATATCAGCTAGTTTAATTTCTTACATACATAATTAAATGTAACTTAGTAGTGGGGCGTTGGGCATTTGCCGGGTCTCCTGGATCCAAAGGTTCAATTGGTCCTGCTTACATCTCTTCAGGTCCGCATGGTGGTGACAGACCTGCTCACCAGTCCTTGGAATCCCTGTGGCACTGGTGAGATCATGAGCCAACCGGTCCCACGCCTCAGGCCTATATGCTCCCCACAGGACCTGGCCCTGCATCAGTTGGGCCTCATGATTGTGGACTAGGAGCCAGACCATGTATCTGGACTCCTCAACGCCCCACCTCTGTGCTCGAAAGCAACTACCCTCATCTACTCCTGACATTCTGGCTGCAAGTTAGTTCTACAATCATTTATGCTGTGTATTCCCGCTTATGGGGCTTATATATGTCGTTTTTCCCACACTTATCTGTGATTGGCCATTTTGGAATTGTATCAACTTCACAAAACCTGCTTTGTCATGCTCCACTTTCTATTCATTCCTATATATTTGCTATTACTGCATTTCTAAGTACAGCTGTAATGGCTTAGTGGTTCAGTACCTTGACTATGGTGCATGGTATCCTGGGTTTGAATCTGGCCGCTGCTTTTTATATTTTATGACTGTCTAGACAGGCTAGGGGGTGTGTCTGTGTAAAGGCAGTTTTGATACAGCTTGCTCAACGTTGCCCGTCGGTTAGCTTGTTGGTGCGGTGCGCAGCTCCGCAAAAATGGGATACACTGGTTTACGCTTCATTTGGCTGTTAGCACGCATATTACGCTCAGCTCAGCTAGGGGCACACAGTTTCAGCGTGTTAAACCACTGCTCACCTATGGGCACTCATTTTACACCTGTTAAACCACTGCTCACCTATGGGCAGATGCACTCACCTTGTTAAACTGTAGCTCAGCTATAGGCACATCTGGCATTTTTTATTATTTTGTTTTCTCACATTTCTTCAAAATAAATGGCCTATTTCATTACAATTTACATAGTATATAATTTTATATGTGTACATATTTGTCAGGGACTTGTTTCGTGCTTATTTTACTAAAAATAAAAATTGATGTTGTGGGGGCTCGAACCATGACTGCCTGCTCTTCAGCCAACGTCTCTACCGCTACACTATTGCTTCTTGGCTTACTTTGCATATTTAGTTCTTATATGTTTTTCCACTGACTGCTAACTGTGGCTAAAGCGCCACGCCCAGCATAAGCAAGCACTCATGAGCAAACATCTTTACAATTTAAAAAATATATAACATGTTAATTTATATATTTTATGTTCATAGTCTGTGGGGGCATGTGTTGTGTTGTGTTTATTCACATTTACAAGGACTCTGTCGTGGGTGTTTACTTTGGACACTTTTACTCTTCTGGGGGCATGTCCGCTTGCAGGGCTCGGTCTACGGACACGCCCCCTACTGTCTTCCATGGACCGTGTTAGCTTTAGGTGTGATTCAGCATGCCCTCATGTATATGCATGACATGCTGACGTCACACCGTTTAACTGCAGCCTCCGTGTAAGCCTTGTATCTCTTACACCGAGGCTTCGTAAATCCTGCCCATTGTCTTTAGTGATCTGCAAGTGATTTTTGTTGCTGGATCTTAGTGGTCTGGTGGTGCGATAGGGTTGGAGTAGATTCTGGAGGGATGGGACATTTAGTGGATGGTTTACTAGTTTGTGGGCAAGTGAGAGTTGATACCACTGAAGGAGGTAAGGGAGTTCAAGCCAGCCCAGTTCAGCAAGTGAGAATCAGTGGTGACTATGGTAGGATGCCCCTGTGGCAAATTTGGCAATTTTGTTGTAGCAGGTCTCTAGCTTGTTTAGATCGCATTGCCTTAGGTTGGTATATATTGGAGAGACATAAAGTAGGGTGGAGATAAGGTTGGAATTTGCTATTGAAATCTTTGCTGCTTTGGTGAGAAGATGCTTATTTCTGTATAACGCTCCTAGTTTTTTGTGGACTTTTTTTATGGTCATGGATATGTGAATGTCAAATTTTAGTTTATTGTCTATTTCCACTCCTAGCAATTTGGTGTGTTCAGTTGGGTATATAGTGGTGTTGTCTTTTGCTGTAATGTTAAAGTGAGAGTTGTTTTGAGTATGTTTGGTGGGTTGGAAGATGAGTAGTTTAGTTTTGTTTGGGTTGAGTATTAATTGGGCATCGGATAACCAAGTTTCAACAGAGGAAAAGGCTTCCTGTGTGACTTTTTGCAGTTTGGGTAGTGACTGGGCTGAGCAGATGATGGTCAAGTCATCTGCATATTGTATGAATGTGCCATGTGTGGTGGCAGAGGCTAGATTATTTGTGAAAACAGAGAAGAGTAGGGGTCCAAGGATGGATCCTTGGGGAACCCCTATGGAGACAGGTAGTTGGGGAGATATGTCATTCTGCCATACAACGGATTGTTGGCGGTCAGACAGGTAACTCTGAAACCAGTTGGTGACTGATTGTGAGAAGGATAGGTTATTGAGGACAGAGATAAGATGTTTGTGTGGGACCATGTCAAATGCTTTAGATAGGTCTAAGAAAGTAGCAGAGGAGAGATAGCCATTGTTTTTATGCTGAAGGATAGTGTTAGTAAAGGAGAGTAAGGCAGTGATGGTGCCATGGTTTGGTCGGAAACCATGCTGAGTATTGGAAAGGAGGTTGTTAGTAAGGAGGTAGTCTGAGACCTGAGAGTGTATGCATCTCTCTAGTATTTTGGAGAGTGGAGAGAGAATAGCTATGGGGCGGTAATTGGTTAGTTCTGTGGAGGGTCCGCCTTTGTGAAGGGGAATTATATGTGATACTTTCCACAGTGTGGGAACATAACTTTCTGACAGAGATCGATTAATCAAGATGGATACTGGGTAGGTCAGAGCATCAGCTGCAATTTGTAGATTTTCACTTGGGAGGTTGTCTGCTGCTAATTTGGTGTGTTTAAGTTTAGTTAAGAGTTTTTTATGTTAGAGGTAGGTACAGGAGAAAAAGCGAAGGCAGTGGGGAGATTAGTAGTTGAAGGTGTGGGTTGGAGGGGAGGGGGGTTGTGTTGTTTAGCTAGTGATAGTATGGTTTGTGTGAAATGTGTGTTGAATGAGGTAGCAATATTTTCTGAGGAGTGAGGGATGTTAGGAGGAGGGGTACTGACTTTACCTGGGTGGAGGATGGAGTTTATGGAGGACCAGAATTGTTTGGGTCTGTGTTCGGAGGAGTCTAGGGCAGACTGGTAGTATTGGAATTTGTCCTGTTTTACTAGCTGTTTGACTCTATTGCATATTTCTAGGAATTTCTGTCTAGTTGAGGGAGTCTTGGTTTTGCACCAGTGCTCCCAGGCTTTATCCCTGTTTTTAATTTCTGACTTAGTGGTTTTCTGTAGCCACGGGGAGGGTTGTGCTTTGATTCTGGCAAGTCTTATGGGGGCATGGTAATTAAGGATGCTCAGGATGATAGTATTAAAAAATTCAACTGTGTCATCAAGACTGATGTACTTTAGAGGATGCCAGTTACATTCTTTGAGGGATGAGATGAATGTGAGTGGGTTAAAGTTTATTTTTTTACGTATCTGACAGTAGACGAAAGGTTTAGCTTGGTATAGGTATTTTTTCAGTAGGAATGTTGGGGAGTGATCACTGAGGCTATCTGATAAGCAGCCTGTTATATATGACTTGGGGCTCTTACTGACTAGTATCTAATCCAGGGTAGTGTGCTTGCTGGAGTTTTTATTTATCCTGGTTGGCGACTGGACTAGTTGGGTGAAGCCATGAAGGTTTACATGATGGGTTGGATGGTTGCCAGAACAGGATTGCCAGTCAATATTGAAATCACCTAAAATGATAGTTTCTTGGGGGAGATGGTGGGTAGACCAGCTGAGGAGGTTTTCTAGTGGAGGGATGTTTTGGCCAGGTGGGAAGTAGCATCCAATTATGTTTATGGTTTTGTTTTGGTTTATTTTGAGGTTGGTATATATTGTTTCTTCATTGCCTGTTTGTGGAGCTGATGATTTTAAGATCTGGATGTTTAGATGCTATTTAAATATTATAGCTACACCGCCTCCTTTCTTGTTTAGCCGGTCTACTCTTAGTATGCCATAACCTGTAGGGAGTATTTGCTCACTGGTAATGTGAGGTTTTAGCCAGGTTTCTGTCATGACGACTATATCTGGGGAGTACAAGTCTATGGTGGTATGGAGTTCATGGACTTATGGAGTTCATGGACTTTGTTGGATATACTTCTAATATTTAGGCTTAGTAGAAGGAAGTCATTTGGCTTTCTATTGTCTGTAATATGGGAGAAGTTGTGGTTTCTAGTCTGATTATGAGGATTGTGGATGGAGAAGGTAGGGCCAGAGTTGGGGTGGATATCTCCACTTAGGGCTAGTTTTGATATGCATGATGTTTTTAGTTTTCTCAGTTTTTGAATGTGTTTGTTTATAAGGGAAACTTTATGATTGTGCTCTTTGGGTAATAGGTATGGTGGGAGGGTTACTATGTTAAGTTGTAGGGATGCTTTATGCTTGAGAAATATAGTTGGTAGAATATGTGGGGGGTGCATAGGGATGGTTCTTGAGTTGGTGGGAAGGGAGCCGAGTGAGGGTGAGGCATGAGTGGTGGTTTGAGTAGTAGTACAGTGGTAGTGGTTGAGTGCGGGAATGATAGAGCTTTGGTAGGATGTAAGATATGCAAGGAGAGTGCATGCAGTGAGCATAGGTAAGGTATGCTTGTACATGTTAGTTGAGGTGGTGTGATAGTAGTGGGAAGATGGAGGAGGTAGTGTTGAGTTAGTGCTGTGGTTGGCTACTGGAAAGATGGGAGGGGTTTGTGACTGTAATAAAGGTGGGACCACTGGGGGGCGGAAGGTAATAGGGGGCAAGGTGGGGAGCCAAGCGGGTAGAGACCCTGTTAGTTGCTCTTATGAGGGGCTGGAAACAATCAGGTAGAAGAGTTAATTGATGAATGAACATATGGTAGTGACAAGGGTGATTGTAGTTTTAAAAATGGTGCTTGCCACAGGTAATATTTATTAACTTTGGGATTGTCTTAAGGTAATAAACAGCGAAGGGGGAGGGGAGAACAAGGGTGTGAGCAGGCAGTTCTTTGTACTGCTGCTAATGAGCCAAAGCAAAGACAAGTTAGTGTTTGAGAAACAATCCCAATTGACCAAGGACTGCTCTGAAACTGTAAGTCATTTCTTAACCATTTTCATGTGGAAAAACAGGATAACCTTGTATCAGTAGGCCACTGTGGTCTCAGTTTAAATTAACAAACACACAATACTGATCAGATTATGGATGCTATCTGCTAACAGAAGGGAATAAGAGAGAAAGTGGAAGATGAGTGTGTGTGTGTGGGGGGGGGGGCTGCTTAAAAGCCAAAGTAGAGTGCTCTCCAGGGGAAAATGAATATTGGCTCAAACAGGTAGACACATACTCAAAGTTAACTTTAGTTGTGTGCAGACAGTTCAGACCCGGACTGTGCTTTTCTTATAAGAATGATAAAGGTGGTACCGCAGTTGAATACTTAAGAGTGGTGTTAGGTTCAAAGTTAACTTTAGTTGTTTGCAGACAGTTCAGACCCGGACTGCACTTTTCTTATAAGAATGATAAAGGTGGTACCGCAGTTGAATACTTAAGAGTGGTGTTAGGTTCAAAGTTAACTTTAGTTGTTTGCAGACAGTTCAGACCCAGACTGCACTTTTCTTATAAGAATGATAAAGGTGGTACCGCAGTTGAATACTTAAGAGTGGTGTTAGGTTCAAAGTTAACTTTAGTTGTTTGCAGACAGTTCAGACCCAGACTGCACTTTTCTTACAAGAATGATAAAGGTGGTACCACAGTTGAATACTTAAGAGTGGTGTTAGGCTGGAGAGACACTGAGCTCCTCATGGGGCCTGTAGAAGAGTGGATTGTAGTTTTAAAAGCTTTTGCTTTTGAGGTACTCGTATAGTGGTTTTCTCACAGACTGTCATACCTCTCAATCTGTTGCTGCAAGAAAGCTGAACAAAGTCAGAGAGAATGGTGGGACAAAGGGCCAAAACTACAATCAGACATTATACATGCTGTGATGAACCTAAAAGATGACTAGTATGACAGCAGGTTGCAACAGAACAGAATAGCTGCAGGATGTAAAGCTCATCACTTAAATGTGTCAGTAGTTAGTACAATTCACTGACTGCATTATACAATATTTTAACCAGAACACTGGAAGCCAAATATCCAAACAAACAAACAAACCAAAGAAAGCAACAAAAGCAACCAAAGGAGTAGTCCACACAGGATTTATTCAATTAAATGTTTTTCATCCGATTAGTAACCAGGACTTTTTTGAAGTTGTATTTAAGAAGGGGTTTTTTAGACATTTTTAATCTGAAGAAGTCCTAGTTACTAATCGGATGAAAAGCACTTCATCGAATAAATCCTGCGTGGACTACTCCTTTGGTTGCTTCTGTTGCTTTCTTTGGTTTGTTTGTTTAGATTTTTGGCTTCCAGTGGTTTCACGTTCCATGGCAACTGAAGGTAACAGTTCGCCAACAATTTTTTCACAGAGAACTCAAGAGGACATTGGTAATCTTACTGCTATTATTGCTTTATTAACTCAGTGTATTGATGACTTGTCAGCTCATGTGGAAACTGTTATGAGTTCTATGCCACAAGAGACTCATAGGGTGTATATAGCTGGTTCTGGGTCAGAAGTGGTTGCTCACCATACCCTGAGTAGCCCTAATGTTCCTAGCACTTCTCTTCAAACTCAGTCTTGCAATAGCAGCTCTCATGTCCAAGAGAGAGATCCAAACCTAGCTACAACTGTTGGTCCTATGACTGTATTTGGTTCCTTGGCTCCCTCTAGGCTTATTGGAGTCCCTAATATAAACACTTGGCTGAATGAATCATTAACTCTAACCAAGCAACGCAATGAGCCAATGGAGGGACAACCGGCTGGAAGGAATGAGAATATTGCTTTGAATTTGAAGGTGTTTGACTACAAACTACTTAAACACAAAAAAATTGCAACTGGAAATCACCTACTTTCATGAGTATAATAAAGAAGGGGTGGTCCCTAAGGGGCTGCGAACATGGCAATATCCAACTGGTTTAGTAGCCATTTCTCTGTTCCATCAGGATCTAATTAAGTTGTTTGACAAACATGGGCAAGAACTTATGACTCTTATGTCCAAACATTATCAGCTCATGGCTGACAACTTGGCCAATGAGATCATTGTGTTAGATAATACTATCAAAGCTGACTCTAACATTGATCGCTATAATTTTGAATACAACAGGATTTTTTCAAGTATTAACCAACATATTTATAAACATAAAGCTACTAAGGTCAAGAAACAGCATAGGGATCACTTAGTTTATAACAACGGTGAAGTGTATCCTAAACCACCCCTTTCTTAAGGGTGGGACCAGATTGGAGGATCTTATGCACATCTTCCTAATCCAAGTAACGTGAGTACTATGGACATGATGACAACAGGTGTGAGACAGCAGAACAGCTCTGTACAACATAGAAGCAGAGAGAGACCGCTAGTGACTAGGAACAAGTTAAATGATAACTGGAGTAACAACGCTAATACTAATGTGAACAATGTTCACCAACAAACATCTACAACTAACCAGGAGTATGTTTAAAATTTTCAGAGTCCCAGAGCTACCAACCACAACCCAGGTCACCAGAACCAACAACGCCACTACAATACATGGGGAGCGAACAAATGGAGGAGGTAACAACTTTCTCTGATAACAATTTTTTAGTAGAGAGAGATAACAATTGTACTTTTATTATAAATGAAGATGGTGACTTTAACGTGTATAATTATTCAGCACTCAAGAGTGAACCTGTGCTGTTGAACTATTAGCTAAAGGATTGACTTTTGTGCCTGCACATTTTGCAGACACTACTAAGACTTTAATGGATTTTAAAATGTATATAAGGAAACTCAATCTAGCTGTACTTCTTGGTAATAATGACTTCCCTCATTCTGCTTTTAAGATTCCTAGTACATTTAACCCACCTATACACCCAGTGATTGCTTTGTTTGACCGAATGTGTGAGTTGGATATCAGATCACTTGATAAAGAGAATAACAAACAAATAATACACAGAAACAATTATAATGTGTCAAGATCTGAATCAGCAGCCTTGAATGATTTATGCAAACTCCCAGTCAGGATGATGAAACCAGACAAGGGTGGGGTGGGCTGGTACTGATGGATTAAAATATGTATATGCCTCACTATTGAGTCACCTATGACTAGTGTGTTGGGCATGCTGTTTTGCCTTAGGGGCTTTGGTTGAGTAGCACACTGTTTATTCATACATTTAAAACAAATGTTCATATCTCTGGGACCATAGGTGTTATGTAAGAAGTAGAAATGGCAAACCCTTCAGCACAAACTATTTTATACTGGTAGTATTCTTTAGGCTCTATGTCTTAAACTGAATTTTATAAGTCACAGTAAATATTATGTTTGCAATATTTTGTAAACAACTTACAATATCTCAGCAACCACTCAAGTTACACATATACTGTCAGCAGCATTTTGTTCATCTAGCTGAGAGCTTTCATGTGAGGCTAAGGGGTTATGTCTGTGTTACATGGTTGTTGAGATATTTATAAAAATGTGAAAATTATATCTATATAAATTAATATTATAAAAACAACATTTAATATCTCTTTAGCTGCACTAGACAGAGGTAAAATATTAATGCAGTTGAGTTTGCCATTGTGCAAGCTTTAAGATGAAATCATTTAATACCTTGTACATAGTATGATTTTGGAATTATTGATGCAAATATGAGCAAGCAATATTCGACACCTGCAGGTGTCAGTAGGTGTTAACTGCAGATGCACCTAGAAGCATCACTTGGATGTAATGAGTTAAAGCAGGAGCAATCAGCATGTATTTTTGGGGAGGAGAAAACCGCACAGTCATGAGGAAAACATGCAAGCTTCACACAGACAGTAACTGGTGGCCACAATCAAACTCTGGACTTTATATCTGTGAGACCAGGACCTTAACTGCTGTATCACCGTTTCCACCCAAAATTTTAAATGAAAGGTCCCACTATAATTTGAAATTAAATCACTGGTTAGAGTGCTACCTGTTGGATCTAGGAGCCAACTTTAGGTAATGATACTGCCAGCCAGCTTTATCAATGCCTTTTCAAATTTGAAAGCTTATTTTGCATCTGATGTCCAGATGTCCTGTAATGTTAACATTTATTTCTATTGTGCTGTAAAATTATATACTTGTCACAAATCTACATTGGAACAGATAAACCAAATGCAGATCAAGATTACGTGCCTACTAGCAAATCTTGTCATGAAATGTAGAGATGTGTTTAAATGCTAAATCAGTCAAAAGGTTCCAACCAGTTTATTAA
This sequence comes from Protopterus annectens, assembly GCF_019279795.1. Taxonomy (NCBI): domain Eukaryota; kingdom Metazoa; phylum Chordata; order Ceratodontiformes; family Protopteridae; genus Protopterus; species Protopterus annectens. The sequence goes on from NC_056734.1 coordinate 179,091,790, forward strand.
TGGTTACCATTTCTTTCATTTATTAATCTTACTTACTGGTTTACAGCATCTGTGCTGTTATGTAGAGTGGAGATTGGATAGTTTATCATTAGTAAAGTAAGCGTGTCCGGTCAAAAACTCAAAGTGTTTCCTGTTAAGTGTCTTTAACAGATGTTGATCTCTGAGGCTGTGAACAAGGAAGTGAACAGTTAACATAACTTGCAGAGCCTCTCAAGGTGAGTGAAGCTTCAGCTTACCTCAGTAAAGCATTTTAATTAGAGAAAAAATGTGCAGTCATTAACTGTTGAGTTCTATTAAGTAATGCGAACCATGCAACTATCATTTTTCCTTTGAAGTTGCTTAGTGAAGCAATATAAAAATATTTTACATAGCAAATAATTTCCTTATATGGAAAGAATCTATTTTCAGAATAACAACAATATGTGTACTGGCAATGCGACCATGAATATAACAAAGAAGTCTATTAAATTAAGAAAAAAATTCATAAAGGCATTTATACTTTGACACATATGTGAATTGGGTATACCTAGACATATGAAACAATGTATGTTTATATATAAAACAATTAATCCGTGTAGCCAGCAAACAACTAGATTACCAAGTCTAACCTATGACACAAGGAAGGTAGCTACGAGAAGTAAAATGCTTATACCTGTATTCAGTGTTTGAGGACTTTGTTGTCGCTTCCAGTTAAACTATATAGATACTATTTGATAACAGTGCTTATGCTTTATAAAGGATTAGTGATTAAATTTTATGATCTTAAATATAGACAAAGCATTTTATTTGATTAGAACATATGCAATTTGGAAGCTGATGCTTTGAGAGATTTGGCAATAGTGGCAGCTGTAGATTCAGTTTTTTGTTTCTTCTTTTTTAAGTCAGTACAAGATTTCTTGTCCATTGATCTTTTTTAGTGAAGGGGATGACCAGTTGATATCCTCTGGAATAGAAATGTTGTTGTTTTTGATGAAGGAGGATACCTCTTCTAGATTGTTAAAAGTTCTCACTTCATTAAGCAGGTGAATTCTAATTTTTGATGGATATAGGACTTCATCTTTAATATTGTTCTGCTTTAGTAATTTAAGAAGAGGCAACATTTTTTTCTCATGTCCATTACTTTGGTGGAATAATCATTGTCAAATCTGATTTCATTTTGCTTGAATTTCAGAGAAGCTTTCCTCCAAGCAGTTTTAAGAACAAGTTATCTGTGTAGGATAGAAATGTTATTACCATAGATCTTGGTGGTGACGATGATGATGCTGAAACTGGTTTCACTATAACTCAGTGCCCTCTTTATATACCAAATGAGAAGCCCTTTTGTAGATCTAAGATCTCAGGTATCCAGGAGTTTAAAAAGGCAATAATGTCCTCACCTTCACTTTTCTCAGTCAGTCCAAAAATTCTAATGTTGCATCTTCTTTCCCTGTTTTCTAAGGCATCTACTTTCTTCAAAAGCCAAGTGTTTAGTTTAATAAGGAAATGAGTCTGTGAGTCTTCTTTGATTCAATCAATGTCATTTAAGGAAGTTTCCATATCTGTTATTCTAGTTTGATGTTGCTGAATCAAATCTTTTAAGACATCAGTTTGGTTTTGACTGTTTTCTTTGAGATTAAGTTTCTTCGAAAACTTTCCATTTTTAAAGACAGTTTTTGAAGAGTAGAGGTCATCAGCTGCAGTTCCCTCTTCTGGGATATATCAGAGTTAGAATTCTTAAAGCTGCCCATTTTTTTTTTTTTTTTTTATGAAATAATCTCCAGATTAATTTGAGGACTCCTTGAAGTCTATGGCCGAGATGTCAGAGGAAGAGAATTTGCTACAAATAAACTTGTGGATCACCTTTGGGTTGTATTTGCTGTTTTTTCGGTTCAGTGGTTGCTGTTGTTCGTATAAACTAAAACATAGGTTGACTTTTCCAACTCAGCTGAAAGTTTTTATAGTAAAAAGAGTGCTGGCATTTACGAATGCTTGGGGAACTAATGGTTAAGTAAAGGATGATGCTGCTTTAATCATTTTGAGACATATGGATATTGAATACCTGGGAACTGTAAATCCAGGTTAGTGCAGGTTGGGGAGGAATGGAAGAAACAACAGCAGCTGGTTGGAAAATGAAGGCTTTTTTTGTCTAACAAAGCGAGACTCCGATGGTATGAGAAATTTCATTTAACCATTTGACTTGTACATTTTATGATTGGGAGTATGTCTGAAGTGAAACTTTTTAAATGGGACTACACAGGCATAACACTTTTCATATGATCATAGGAAGTTACTAGGCTAATGGCCTGAGAGCCCTTGCAAGTCTAGCCAAATTTATGCTTGTTACCACATTTGGCATCTATTCCCTCTGTCCAAGAGAGAGACACAGATGGAAACCCTGTGATAAATTTACAGTTACCCATTCAATTATCCAGACTGTGTTTGAAGAGGACCAATCAGGTGCTCTTTTTGATGTGAAGTGGGAGTCTATTCCAAAGGTGCGGTAACCTCTGGGAGACAAATCTGTCCTTCCAGCAGGTTCTAAATGTTGCATGCCAGAGATTTCCAATAAAACAGGGTTAGAAATCACCTTATAAGCAAGGCATAGATCGCCTCTGAGTAGTCTGTATGAAACAGAATAAAGTGACAGTGATTTCCGCTGATTCACATAGTATAGCTGCTGAAGACCTTGAATTTTCCTTGTGAGGAAACTTTGTGGTCTCTCCAGTTGCTGCAGATACTTTGAAAGGTACATGCCAAAGAGGCTTTGTACTCAATTACTGGCCTAATGAGTGATGAATACAGGGAGGTGCTAAAGTTTTCTTTTCTCGAGGCAATGCCCTTACTTATGAGATGAGCCATATAGAATGCCCCTCTTACCACTGTGGAAACATAGTGATCAAAGGCAAGGTTGCTGTCAACCTGAGTGCCCAGATCTCTCACCACTAAGTGCATACTTAGTGTATTGCCATTGATGTGGCAATTTGCAGAAACAACCCTCTTACCGAAAGTGATCATAATACATTTTTTTGCATTATGTTTGAGGCCATGACTTTTGGCACCAGTCATTTGTTTGCGTAAGACCTTCTTGAAAGATGTTGACATCATTTGGAGATTGTATGGCTCCACTCAGTTTGCAGTCATCAGCAAAATTTGTCAGCCCCAATCCTTTTGCTTCAGCTTGTACTTGTACTTCAGAGAAACAAATTTCGAACAGTAGAGGTCCCAGGACCAATACCTATGGAATGCCACTGGTTACAGGTCTGCTGTTGGAGGTGGAATCCCCTATTTTGACTGTTCTATCAGTGAGCCAATTCCCAACCCACCTTACAATATAAGGGTTGATATCTATCTGAAAGAGTTTGTCAAGTATGCCTGAGTGAGGGATAGTGCCAAATTGCTTGGCTAGGTCTAGGTAGGCTGTATGCATAGATTTCCTCTCATCCAGAGTTCTGGTGACTGTCTCAAAGAAGTCCACCAGGTTCAACAGGCATGATCCCCCTTTGACAAATCCAAACTGGGTAGGATCTAGTGTTTGGAGTTTACATATATCTTTGTTGACAAGGTCCATGATGATTCTCTCCATGACCTTGCAGATAAGGCTAGTCAGGCTAATAGGTCTGTAGTTCCCAGGTTCAGTAGAAGCACCACCTTTGTACAAGGGGATAACAGTGGTTATTTTCCATTCAGATTGTCAAAGCTAGTGCTTAGAGTGTGATTGAAAAGAGTGCCCAATGGTACCTGAAATTAGAAGCCAAATACACTTTTATACAAGATACTTGGACAATATCTTTATGTTGTTTAAGGGTGATGAAGTGGAAGCTAACAATCTAGTGACATACCTCAATAATACCACTGTTTTTTTTACAGTTCACACATACTTTCCACATGGAAAGAATAGCTTACCTGGATGTTGACTTAAAAAAGTACCTAATTAATGGTTGCTATACAGCTCGTATTTTCAGGAGAGATACCTACTCAAATGCTTTTTTACATTTTGACAGTTGTCATCCACTATTTCAAAAGAGTTCAGTGGTAAAAGGCCAACTGATACGGGCAGATCAGATGGTTTCCACACAAGAGGAGTTTTTACTAGAATGTAATCAACTTCACGACATGTTTATCAAGAGGAGATACCCTCTACCTATGGTTAGGGAACTGGTAAGAGAAGTACAAAACAATAGGCATAGGGGCATGTACCATCCTATACTGGGTGTTAAAATTAATAAGGAACAAATGTAAATCAACCAAGTTCGGATGGTTCATGATGATGCTCCTTTAGTAGGGTCCACTTTTATTACTACTTTTAGTAGCAATAGTTATGATATCAAAGACATCATTAATAAGAACTGGGATTTAATTGTCCTTGACCACAATTTATATGCTAAATTGAAGGATCCCCCCTAGAGTAGTTTTTAGATGCGGTAGGAATTTAAAAAGCCTAGGAAGGAAGACAGTTTTGGAAGCAAGAGAAAAGGGATGATAAAGTGTAGCATGTGGCCCCAATGCCCCTTCATGGAGATTGGGGTCAACTTCTCGATCAGAGGAGTGCCCTATGCGTCAAAGGGAAAATTTGACTCTAATACTAAAAGTATAGTCTATTTGGCCCAATATCAAGCCTGCCCAGCTTTTTATATTTGGAAGTTGGACAGGAAACTAAAAGAAAGGGTTTACGAACACCTTTACAGCATTAGAACATCAAAGCAGGAAAATGCTCTGGCTAGACTCTTTTAAATTTAGAGTGATTGACTAGGTTACGAGTGATGGAAGGGGTGGCCCTAGTTCATTATTCCTAGAAAAACTGGAATTAATATGGCAACTTTGTACCAGGGCCTGCTACCCACCAGGACTGAAGGAAGTTTATTCCATATCTTGCATCCTTAAACTAAAGAGTTTAGTAAGGTGAATATATACCTTGTTCATTTCAGCCTGCAAGAAAGGTTTCACATTTTTGCTTAAACAGGGTATGTTAAATATTTATCTAAATAGTCAAATATGTACTTATTTGGTTAGTTATGTATATACATGTTTATACATTCACATGGTTTTCCACATTCACTTAGTTGTTACCTACACATGAATATATCTGCATTTAGAGTTGTTTATGAGAATGTGTACACTCTTACTCCACTTTTTATCATATTCACCGGATGTCCTTTACAGGATTGTTTTCTCTGCTCCAGTCTTTATAGCTTTTTAGCTTGATGGTTTTAAATTCAGACAACATGGGGCTAATATAAGTGTTTTATTATATATTTTTCATCCTACTTTTTAGAACTGTCATTATTAACTACTACTGAAAGTTATTTATGATTTTAATACTTTTTCACATTGTGGTAAAGTATTTTATTTTATACTGTTTTCAATTTTACACTTCATTCTTGACTTCTCACTTTTTACTGTTATCTTAACTATTGGTTTTAATGTTAGCATGGTTTTTAAATATTTTTAAATATTTCTGAATATACTTTTAAAAGATATTTTAAGAGTGTCTTCGAACTGATGAGCTATATTTATATTTACACGTATACAAATATATTTATTGCATACATACTTGTTTTACAAGAAGCTGGATTTTTAAAGAAGCATACAATGGGTTAATTGTTCTTTCCTGCTTACCTTGGGGGCAGGTTTGTCTTTTGCTTGGAGGAAGTTGATGTGGTTTGAATTTGTATTTACTGTTTGAAACATTCTTGTTCCAACTGTCTGATGAAGTCTCACTAAGGGGTGAGATGAAAAGCACTTTATGGTTACTGTTTTTTATTGTTTTTATCATTTGTTTGAAGTAAAGTCTGAAAAATAAACTTTGGAAACTACTACTGTGTGTGTGCCTCAAGCCCTCTTGCCTGCATTCCTGTTTTTGCAGTTACCTGTTTCAGTATTCCAAGTCTGTCGTGTGACGCTAATTCTAGTTTGAACCCATGTAGTACACAGCCTGGGATGTTATCGGGTCTCATAGATGCTATGTTTCTGGCCTTGGAGAGGACATTTGTGAGCTACTCTTTAGAAATACAAGGTAGGAGACAGGTGGTAGGGATGTCATGAGGTACGTGTGGCAGGCACAGGTGAGTAAAGTTTTCACCAAACCTGTCAGCTAACAGGTTAGCTATGTCCACTGGGTCAGTATATGTGTTACTATTAACTACTAGTTTATCACAGATCTGGGCCTTACCTTTTAGGTTATGGATTTAGATAAAGACTGCCTTATGGTTGTCCTTTGTTAAGGAAGCTAACTTGGATTTGAAGTTTGCTTTAGAGGACTTTACAAGAAATCTTATTTGCTTATTTAAGCTAAGGAGGAAGCATCTCCAGTTTAAAGCCTCCTCCTTCTTACTGTTAGACAGCAGTTTTTTCTTTTATTGTAAAGCCAGTTAGTGGTGGTTGTCCATCAGGCAGGTTTGCTCTTCCTTGAAGAGCTTGTTTTGGTCCTAACAGGTATTGCTGAGTCAATGTAGTTCTACAGGTGTTTGTATAAGGCATTGATGTAGAGCTAGGCATTGTTACCAGTTCTGTTTGAGAGGGGAGGTGCAATGAAGTGATTTATACCATCTTGCAAGAGGTTATAATCTGCTTCGGAGAAATTTTTTAGTCTAGTTGCTGCTGCGAGGGGGTCAAGTGTGATAGTTACTTCAAGTGAGACTGATTTGTGGTCAGATCTCACCAGGTATGAATTCACAGTGGGGATGCTACATTGGCTACCCATATTTGTAAGCATCAGATCCAGAATGTTGGAACCCCTAGTGGGAGTGTCAACCAGCTGGTCAATGACATTGGAGTTTGGACAGGTGAGTTTGAGCATGAGTGTCTCACCCAGTCAATGCGAGGGTAGTTAAAGTCACCCAAAACCATGGAATTCTGATGCATCTTGATACATTCAAGTTGATCCAAATAGGCAGAGTGGGTGTCTTATTTCATGGAAAGGGTTCTGTAGCTGGCAATGACTTGAATAGGTGTCCTACCAATAGCTAACTGCGCCTGAAGTATCTCTAGGGCATCATACTGTTTAACCAGTCTGGAGGTGTATTCATCTTTGATGAATATTGATATACCGCCTTCTTTAGTTTTCTTGCCTTCTGTTTGTGGTCTGAACATGTGGAAGGAGGTATAACCCGGTTTACCTATGGTGCTCTCCATAGCCTTGAACCAGGTCTCTGTGACTGCACAAATGTCTGCATCATCCAGGGAGAGGACTGTGTGATTCTTGGGAAAATGTAGGTATTTCCAATTCCTAGCCATGGTTGTGCAGATATACAAGAGTCAACTCAGTGCAGTATGGTATGTAACACATGCAAATGAGTGCATAAATATGTATAAATTATAACATCCAAAGAAATATGTGTATGGTGACGTAAATGAACAAATTAAAACACTGTGTTTGTTTATAGACATCATGGAATACCAAATGGTGAGTGGCAATAAGTAGACCAACAAACACACCTCAAAAGGAAACTTAATTCACAGGCAAAGCACAAGCACCAGGCAAATAACTCAGCTGAAAACAGCTAATAAAAGTTGAAGTAATTCAGAACTTATTGTAAAATGATTTTCACAGGTTTATTTTTTTCTTGATAGATGAAAAGCTTTTATTCTAACAGAGGAAAGCATCCAAGTACGCACAAGATGAGAACTTTCATGTAGATTACATGGACTTCCTCATATTCATAGAAATCTTTATGACATCAGCACTGGGGTCATGCAGCTTGTTTGTATGCAGTAATATAAGGAAACAGTATGAGGAAAAATAGTAGAGAAGTTATCATATAGATTACCAGCTGCAGCAGTTTATAGTAAGAAGCATTATATTGCTGCACTTGTCAGCTATGTTGACTGGGTTACATGTCCTGTCAGAACTAGGTTCCATCAGCATTACTGGCAGTGGCTGGACTCCCATGCTGTCACTGATGACCAGATGGTGGATTGCTAAAGAGCAGACTGGGATATCTGTTTGAAATTGTTCAATGTAGTTCACCCAAAATGCTGAATCACATGGAATACGTGTCTTCCTCTACCTTTGCGTGCCAAGTTATATATAGCTGGTACCATCCTAGCTAAAGGGACCTTACAGTGAGGATAGTTCAGTGACCTACAAGATCTACTTAAACAAGTTCCTTTTCACATGCTGGTAAATGTTAATGTGCATATATGGTTGTCTAAGATGGAAGAAAAGTAAGAAAGCACTATGCATGGTTCTTACAACATCACCCACTTTCTTTTGATATTAGGGGATATAGACTTCACTTATATAGCTATAATGGCTCCCTCTGGCCCACTGTCCCAGCAGTACATCATTAAGAAAGGTTACCATTTTTTTAACTGACAAGTAGTCTGTAACATACAGACAATCATTTCTAAACTGTATGCTTGTGTGGCATGCTAGCAGCTTTCATGGTTTTCATATTTAGCATGCATAAGACCTGTAAGCTCATTTCTAGTATACTGTATTGACTTTTCACAGGTTCATCTTGTTAGTAAGTGATGGCATGTATATAGATTGTATGCTGACAACTATATACACTATGCATGTATCCATGCCCCAAAAATGTTTTGTTGTATTTGTGTGTGATACAGGCTAATTCCTTGAACGCCATCAAAAGCACACACACACACACACACACACACACACGCACACACACGCACACACACGCACACACACGCACACACACACACACACACACACACACACACACACACACACACACACACACACACACACACACAAATCTTAAACAAATCCTGTAACTTCCACTGCATTCACTTGCATTATTATTTTTTTATATGTTAACATCAGCTTTTTAAAATCTGTAGTTAGTTAGTGAACAGCATTGACATTGTAGCTATAGTAAAAGATTTCCCTCACTGTATCTTGATTTTGTGCTGTGAATACATGCACTTGATTTTTTACCAGAATCTCCTACTACAATAACTTACACCCTTTGAATGTCGAGCATCCAGTGGGGATTGCTGCTTCTCCAAATCTATTTTCTAAATCTATGTAGTATGGTTACTAAGAAAAGTGTAATGGATGTTCTTTTTAACTATGCAGAAATGAATGTATCTTTTTGGAGGATTATGGAGGTTATAAACAAAGTATCAATATTAATGATTTTGTCTTTTTGAAAAAGGAACAGAGTGAATTGAATGAGGGTGGGTGTGAGAGTATAAATTGAGTGTGAATTGCTAAAAGTAACTTAGTGGAAATCACCCCCGGGATTCATGAAGCTCGGCGCAAGGACTGCATTAGGCTTGCACCAACCATGTGGCATAGAGATGGCGCAGTAGCGCCATATGCATATTAATGAAGGCACGCTGCTGCCACATCCACGTGCATAGGAAACGTGCTCGAGTGCATAGGGCATGTCGAAGCGCCGCACGGAGGCGTGGAAATGTCGGCTGTTTAAGTGCAACCTAAAATGCTGAATATTACAGCCTGCCTCCAATAGTAATCACACCTGTCAGTGTCCATGGATACTGAAACGTATGCAAAGCATGCAAGACAGTTTTGCGAACACAAAAATAAGAAGCAAACGCAAATGCACGTAGCTGAATATTGAATCCACATCCCTTGAACAAATTACTTTAAAATCTCGTGCCCATATTCTATTGCAGTGTTGATAGTTATACCAAGTGGAAGCGAAATGCATCGTGTTAGCATGCCGCCAATAGCTAAGTCTAGCCCAATGGTCAGGGTTACCACCT